>NW_015090803.1:1761560-1776668 GCF_001431845.1 Calidris pugnax | reverse complement strand
GGGGGGATACAGCAACTACATTTCCCACCGGGGGCTAGACCTCCTTGCCTGCCATGCACTACACGCTCCTGCAAGCTGGAATATTTCTTCCTTCCTGTAAAAAATTAAATAAAGATAGATTTATCTATATATCTGAGGCTGTGAGGAGGAAACGCTTACCTTAATTTCTCTGCGGAAAGGAAAAAAAAAAATAATTAAAAAAAAATTAAAAAAAAAAAAAAAAATCAACAAAAGAGCTTGGTTCCACCACCTGGAAGGGAAAAGGCATCTGAGAAGGCGTCGGGGAGAGCGAGGGAGGCGGCAGGCAGCGCGGAGGCAGGGGCGACTCTGGCTGTGCCCCTTCTCCCCGGCAGCAGGCACGACAATGCGCCAACACCCCCTCCACAGCACAGCAGGCAACTGTAGCCAGGAGACAGAGGTGCTTAAATTAGAAAACCGCTGCCAGAGGAAATAAACGGGAACCACAGCGACCCCCTCGACCCCAGCAGCTATCAAATCCGGGAAGATATAGTGCACATCTGTTTTACGAGGGCCCCCAGGGAGCTCCAACTCCAGCTACTTACCCTGTCTGCATTATTAATAGATGTTAATGGCGCCATTATATCGAAAAGGAGCCTCTTCCTCTTTATAATATGGAAATTCCAAGTTGTTTTTTTTTTTTTTTAAATAAATAAAAAAAAAAAGGGGGCAAAAAACCCCTACACACCATGAGGCAGCAAACTGCTTCTTTGCTTCTTGGTCCTGCTAACTGCAGAACTTCACCCCCCCACCTCCACCCTGCCTTGCCCAGCCATCCTCAATACACTGATTTGGTAGACAAAAATCGATTCAAGGCGGTAAACAACTGCAATAAAGCAAACAGGCAGACAAAGACTTCCTGCCATAAGGCAATTCCTGAATACGCAGTTTTCTTTTTAATAAGGTTCTGAAAAATTTCAGCTAGAGCGTATACATATATATTTTAATGTAAATGATGCAGTGTAAAGAACAGAATAAACCCACAGCGTTCGGCTGTTTCTTGCCTATCTAAAGACATGGTTTTATTTCTTCAGCAGAAGTTATCTGTCACCTCAAAAAGTATTATTTAGACTGACTCGATGACAAAGTATCCTCTGTCAAGCCTTTGATTTAGTTGATGAATAAAGGAATGTGATCCTAAAGTATCCCTAGGCTGTGTTTTTGTTAATGCATGGATTTCCTCCGGGTCCATTCATCCTCAAGGTAGGTGTACTGCAGTCATGCACCAAAGTGTCAAAAGACCTTCCACAAAAGATATTGACCTATTTTAATCTGATCCATGTATAAATGCAATGGAGCTACCACTGGGAATAAAGTGAACCAAAGATGTATTTTTAACCCCTTTATAGCCCCGTATGCAGCAGGAACAAATTCGTGTCAATAACAAACACCATCCTCAAAGACCGTACAAGAATGTAGTTTGCTTTAACCAGGTCTCTTCCACTCAGGTTAAGAGTCATGTGAAACGCTACCGCTTACTCAAAGAACCAGGCTCACCTTCTCTGCGGTTTGGTATTGCCATTTTGATCAGCTTTTCAATAAAAAATTAAAAAAAAATAATAAAATTAACAAAAAATAATCATCAAGAAATACCAAAACGGTAGGCGTCACCTAGCCAGCTTTGACTCCGCTCGACAAGACACTGATTTTTAAATCGAATATAAAAACACCGCAAGGTCTCCAATGGCAGAGAAAGGAAGCTGTCCTTAAGGATGGCAATACCCCAGCATTAATTGCGTGATGAAATTTTTTGCATAAGGGAACTGGGAGGGGGGGGGAGAAGGGGGGAAGGGAGGGCGGGGAGAGCGAACGTGTCAAGAATCACCTTCTCGTGTTGCAGATGCATGCTGCAGCTGTTTGCTGCCTTCCCACAAATGAATGAAAAGTGCCACTAATTCTTCCAAGACAAATGTAACCGATTGGCTTTGTTGCCTGCTCGCCTCTGCGGCTTTTGAGACCACGCAAGTACGCGGCAGACGCGAAATCACAGGGTCTGCCTGTATTAACTGAATTACAGACAGTGCTGATGTGATCATCTTCATCTCTCTCGCGCGCGCTCTCTAATTATTTATCCAGATCAAGCCTGACTGCTGGAAAATTAGCTCTCTACAGGAGGTAACCGAGCTGAAAGGTTCTTTTTACCAAGAAATGATGGGCTGGCCTCTAGCAGTGCATACGCCAGCGTGCAGTTGTAAGGAAATGTCACAAGATGTAAATTTGCAAGTAGATTTCCCTTCCTCGCAGAAAAAGAAATAAGGCGTTTTTTAGAAGATATGAAAATATACATATATTTATACAGACACACAAAATAAGTTAGCTGTCCGAATTCCCGACCCTGAACTTAAAAGAATTTACTTAAAATGAGAAGAGAGGAGATGTATATTGGTCATTATCCTCTTTCTGTTGCTTTGTATGTTCATTTCCCTCTTGCTTTTCCACAAACGAGTTCATAGTATTTCACTTACGCAAGGATTTCGCTTCTTGCCAGCAACTGCAGAGACCAAGTTTTAGTTCCGATGCTTAGGGGGAAAAAAGACACCAACATTTTAGTCACTTAAAGCAACTTACAGCAGAATGAACAAAGCATAAAAAAAGAGGATAACAGTTTTCTTAAGCTCAAGATACTGCTTTAGCCTGTAGCAATCTGAAAGCAACTGAGAATGTATTTTTATTTTCTATTTATTTAATCTTTGAACAAAAAGAGTTACTTAACTAGTAAACCTGCCAGATAAAGAAGGGGAGGTTAAAAGGAATAGCTTTGAAATGATTTTTTGATTAGAAAGACTGTCGTTATGAGTCGGTTTGCTGCACTGCATGTGTATACGGATGTACACATTTTTAATACAATTTAATGCACACTTTGGTCCAATTCTAGTTGCATGTAGGCCAGAATAAATTTTAGTGCTAGAGAACTTTAACTTATCATTTGAAGCATTAAACACACAACGTATTGATATTGAAACAATGCAGCTGTAGGAAACAGAAATACACTGAATCTGATACCAATGAGCTTTAGAACTTAATTGTTTAAAAAGGGAGAAAAAAAAAATAAGGCAGCAGATTCTAGGCTGAATCTCTTTGCTTGCTGCATCTGCAGCAGTTTCAGTATGACAAGCCTTCCCCAATCTTTTAATTGCATTGGGTGTTATGCATGCCAGGGATGGGTAAGAATAGTTGACAACCCACCTGACTGCAGAACAAAGAGCATTTTTTCTTCCAGCATTTGTTACTGATGCTTGAGCCACACCCTGCCGTCCTTACAGAATGCGCTCGCCCTCACATTCTCCTTCTTCCTGCTCACACAGGGACACGATTTCTTCCCAATAATAAAATATTAGCCATTCTCTAGAACGGCTGCGTTGGGTTTCACCTTTTCTTGAATCCCCCGCGGGTTTATTTTTAAGGGAGGGAGCAGGGCTGTGGGCACAGCTGCGTTTCCCGCGGCGTGGGGAGTCCCCAGGCTGGGATGCTCCGTGCCCCACAACCCCACTCCCCTCGGGATGCTGCTGGCAGACCAGGGGTCTCACCCTGCATGCTCAGTCATGGGAGAGGGCACAGCCTCCGGAGCATCACTTTAGACTGGGTTTATCAATCCCAGGATGTGAGGGCAGACAAGAGAGGGGAAAAAAAAATAATAAAAATAGGCAGACAAATGTAAAAACAAGAGGGGAAGCCCCTTGTTGCCTGGCTCCTCTTCCCACCTGCTTGTGGGGTCAAAATGCTCTGGGAGGCATTAACCCCTGATGCTGACTTGCTACACCCCGTGCTCCCCATCTCGCCCCCTCAAATCCTCGGGCAGCTGGGAGTTTGGAAGGTTAAACTCCTCTCAGCCAGGGGGAGAGCCATGGAAAGGCTGTTCCCCCCCCCTTGCTCCTCACCAGGGCCCTGCTGCCTCACCTTCCTCCCTCCCGCCAGCGCTGCGGATCACACACCCTGCCCGGCCCCTCCATAAATAGATAGAAAGAACAAAAACCCGTGTCGGTGAGCTGCACAGCACCCAGAAGCATACTGTGTTTTCTGCAGATTTGTATAAACGAGGCATATTCCCCACTCGGTCTATTTATAGCCTGAGCAAGCAACATGAAGCAAGATGCAGACAATGCGAGAACCGGTACCTGCAAAGCAATCCGTATCCCTTTTTCTGCCTGTCAGAAACATCTCCCCCATCACCTCCATTGTCTAGTCTAGAAAGGATTCTGGAGGCAGTCAATCACCACAGCTTCTAACACCACCCTCATCAACTTTTTCAGGAGGTTGTGGCAACAACTGGGCTCTATAAGAGCTGGCATCCTTACAGCCAACGGGGCAGCCCTTTCCTCTGCATTTCCTGAGGTACCAAAGTTACTCTTTCTGGCCCAGTGAAAGCAGGAATGGCGTTTTTCCCCAAGTTTCATGACAGGCAGAATTAAGGAATGGCTTGACTTACCCTGGATTATTTTTGCCAGCAGGAGCAGAGGGTTTACTCTGTCTCTTCTGTTTCCCTGACAGAGCACACACATCTAATGTGCTTTCCAATGCCAGCCCAACAAGGTTTAAGAACCAGCAACGCTATGGCCCCTGTGAGGTTTGGCATAGGGGTTTTGTTTGTTTGTTTTAAAAAGAGCTTTTGTTCAGCTGTTCCTTCGTATTTGATATGTTATCATCCACCAGCCATGCACCACGCAAAGGAAGCCTTGGGGCTCTCAGGCTAGGGCTAGATTCTGCCTCAAACAGCACAAAGAAACTGTTGCCACTTCAACCTTCCAGATCCAGAAAAGCGAGACCCCTTCAACTTTTTGATCACGTGATTCTTGAGCAACCGGCAAAGCCAGATTTTAAAAAGAAAAAAAAATAAAATCTGTATATCCCAGGACGCATTAGGCTACCAGCCACTGAATGTTCTCGATACTATTTTGAAATGGGGTGTGGGTGGAGATACCTACTGAAGCTTGCTGCTGCCATCGCCCTTCATCGGGTACGCGTTTTCAGAAATCCCTGCTCCTGAGGAGCCCCAACGTGCATCTGCACCTCTTCTAGGATGAGTTCTTACACCATCTGTTATTCCCTGCACCACTGTATGGGGGACGCCAGCCTGTGACAGCCCCCAGATCTGCTGCAGGCACCGCAGCAGCCAGGGGAGGAGAACACCAAGGTGAGCCATGAGGGGAAGGCATCGAGACTGGGACAGCAACTGAGAGACACACGGGCAGTGGATTACGTGTTGCTGATGTGACTAGGCAGGAGGTGACAGTCAATAGGAAAAACCCCAAACACACTTTTCCGTGAGACAGCAGATCGGTGGTTTTTAAGGCACCTTGGTGGTAGAGGCAGTGGAATACAGGAGGAGGGACTCACACCCCAGCTCCTCAGGCTTGCTCCACTGCCTGTCACCACATGTTTCAGCCAAGCCTTGCAAGGATTTAATGCCCGATGGACACCCGTGGCACAAAGTCAGTGGCTCCTCTCCCACAACTACTGGTAGTGACCAGAGGTCCTGCGTCTATCACCGGGGCAGTGCAGGTACCAGAGGGCAGCAGAGGCTTTTCTGAGGCACTTGCCCGTGTAACACCCCGTACCCCACTCCCTGCCCCTTTCCACTCCCATTTCTGATAGAAGGGTTTGCCAAATTTGCTTGTGGCCTCCAACCTGTTTTCCTAACACTGTTGGATTCCCTTTTGAACTGATCAGCCCTGCTCAAGGTTTAGGGAAATGGGCTTTATGCAGTCACTCTAATATTGCTGAAAACGTACCTGAAGTAGACAAGCCTTAAAATAAAATGAGAAAAAAAATATTACTGGGCACCACAGCTCTCAGTGTAAACAGGTAAACGAGGGCTCAACAGTCTTCTGAGAGAAGCTGATGATGGTGAGCCTCAGTAGTTTTATCCACTGTGAAGTGACTTTCTTTCAGTGCAGTACTTGTACCTGCTGAAACCAAAAGCAGAAAGCCAGCAGATTTTCATAGGAATAGAACTGAGCTAGCAAGTTCCAGGACTTGTTAGTTTTTAGATTGCGAATGCGCTGTTAATCCCATTACCATTCAACCTCTGCACCCCCAAACAGGCTGTCTGTTGTCCAGCTGGACACCAGCCTCTTGGCACACTGATGGTGAGAAGGCTGTTCCTGGGTTCCCTGACACACTCACAAGCCCCAGAGAGTCCCCTACAGCATCAAGATGACCCACCCATTCCCTTTTCCAATACATGGTGCATCTTCCCTCTCAGAAAAACTCTATTTACTTCCCATTGCCTTTCCCTGGCAGGAATCTTAATCCTTCTATCCTGCTGGTCTTTCTGAATACATGCCTCTCCTGCCCCTTTTTTTTTAAATAGTTCCTACCTCTAGTTGTGCTCAGGCACATTTATTTATACCACTTTTCGTTCTTCATGCAAATTTCAACCCTCTGTGCAAGTGTAAAGTTGTTGCTGTAGGTCTTTGGGGGTTGCTCCCTCCTTCCCCAGACTCTTTTCCTTCCTTTGAAGTCACTTTCCTGCTTAAAAAAGCCTGCCAACCCTGCAAGCTGTTTCTTGACCACAGCCAATCCTCCCATTGCTTTGTCAGGAGCGCTGGACTGTCTTTTTACAGTCAGAGACAGTGATGATAAATGACAGCCTCCATAATCCAGCAAGTGATGCTGTCCAGGGGCAAAAGCTGCAGGCAGATGTGGAGCCTTCCCACTGAGGACACCGCGGAGAGAAGGGGGCACATCACTCACAGCACTAAATCCCATCCACACTCAGCTCCCAGCAGCGTCAAAGCCCCCTTTGAAGGCTACGGAGTAACCAGCACTTCCCAGTCACTTCCTTGGACAGCAGATATCGCTCTCAGCACACAAAACAAGGTAAAAAAATAATCCTTCCTTCCCCCAAAAGGAGGCTGCATGCAGCCCCATAAATAAATGCCTTATTTCAGCAGGCTCCAATATTGACAGCCTGGTGGGTCGTGCATTCAAATACTCTGGGGATCAACCTCTTTACCCAGGAAAACCACCCCCCTTTTTTTTTTTTGAAGCAACCCATGGTGAGCAGGTTTGGAGGAGTGGAGATTCAAACCACGCTCCCCCCACTAAGAAGGGGGTTATGAAGCAGGAGCGCCAGCCAGGAGCACGCCGTTCTTCTTCCCAAAGGATCACAAACATCTTTACAAACATTAGACCTCACAGCACGCTCTCAAGAAGTCAATAAATGCCATTCCCACCACCTCGCCCAATTCTTTGCCAGGAAAGCAATGCTGGAGGAAAGCTTATCTATGTGTCCAAGGTCAGGCTTGGCATCTGTGACAGATTGAGCTGTCTTAAGTCCCTGCATATCCAGCCTTCAATCCCAGAGTTAGTCACCAGGCAGAGCCTCTAACTTTTAAAGAGGAAGCTTTGAAGGAAAACGTGGGAGATTCGGTGTGTTAGGGGTTTTTTTTGGTTTTGGTGGTTGTTTTTTTTAGAACACAGCCTAGCTAGAGACTCACTGGAAGATGTGATGAGGTTGTACGTCTGGAATCAGCCGCAACATCATCTTTCCCTTCCAGAGCAAGCTTTGTCCAGCCAGTGCCAGCTCCAAGCTCTCTGCTCTGTGCCCATCCTTGGTGGCTCTCAGGGCCAGTAACACAGCTGGACTGGGGTGGGGGGGAAAAGCAGGACATAACTCACACTAGAAATGCCTGGGGTTTGTCCAGTTTTCTGTCTGGACCCTTCCTTGGCTCACTTGGACCTGGTGATCACGTCAACAGCAGTGATTTAAGATACATCCACCAACACCTTCACCGATACAGTACTTACCACAGCATGCCAAGAGTGTTTCCACTGGCTTCCAGTAAACCCCCAAGTCCTCAAGGGTGACTTGGATCTGCTCTCTGTTCCTAAGCTCTAGTACCTGCTCCGCAGAGTGAGGCTGCCCATCGCCTCCGAGGAGCTGCGCGGCATGAGTCACTAACTGCTAGACAGAGATTTTTCTTTCTTTAGGCTAGAGCAATCCCGTTCTGCTAAATTCTCTAACTCCAAATCGGAAAGCAGGGCGGTAAGAGACTCTCATCTGGTGCCTTTTGGAGATCCTCCTCCCTGCTGCTGGTCTCTGGGAGGACACCCCGCAATGGGAAGGGGATGTGCAGCCACCATGCGACTGCAGTACCATTCCCCCCCGGCACTTCTTGTCTCAACCCTGCAAACATTTGTCTTAAGAGGTCTTAACGAGTCAAGCGGCTCAGGATGGAGGTCCACAGCGTGCCAGCAAGCTGAGTGAGAACCCTGAGCTTGTGCGAACGGAGCCGCTCCTGGGTGCAAGAGGGATGTTCAAGGCACATCGCAAGGCAAAGAGCTCTCAACTGGGCTCATGGCACCGTGAAGCAGCACCAGGGAAGGATGTGGGGCAGAGCTCTCACTGCTGGAAGCACAGCTGAGACAACTGGAGGCAGCCATTTTCCTTCAATACACTCCAAAAGCAACAACGTCATTACCTTGATAGTTAACCAGAATAATAATTTATGACTTTTTTTCAGTTGCAATCTTAATCTAGACTAGATCCGTCTTCAAAAGCATTCCAATTTAAAATTGTTCTTCTGTAAATCCTTAAAATCATCTATTTCTTATTTGTCAGCCTCCAAGATGAACACTGGTTTTCACCAGAACAAAGAGCAGCCAAAATCTCCGCCAGACCCATCCATCAGCAGGTGGGCTCCATGTAGGGGGGAGTAGTTGTGACCCATCAGGACATCAAGGAACTTGGGTCCAGCTTTGCACCTTCCTGCACATAAAGCCTGTATCATACTGTAAGACTTGCATCCCTTCGTATGGTACCCCTTAGTAGGGAAGACGGAGAAGTCAAATTGATTCAGCAGGGAAAGCAAAGTCTTTCCCCATGAGAAAAAAAAAACCCAAACATTTTTTCTCATCTCTGCCTTTCTTTTTTTGTGCTTTTTGTTCTTATGCTTTAAGAAAAATTAAAATCCAAATTTACACAAGAATTAACAGTATATCATTGAATTACTAAGGACCACATTCCCCTTAGAGGATCAACAGCACAAGTCCACAAGAGCAATTGCTGCTTTACATCAGCTAAAGAGGTCACAATTTATTCTTTTATCTTGACATTCATGTTTTCGCTCTTTAAGCATAAAAATATTAAAATGGGATCGGGCCCTTCAGTTGAAATAAAACAACAAAATCCAAGCCTCTTGGCTTGTTAGAAAGGCCAAACTTCTTCCAAAACACCCCTAATTTTAAGTTATTTATATGCGAGACAAGCAGTTCAAAAGAACAGACTCCCAGATATTTTTCCACACAGTGAGACCCGCTGGGCAAACAAAACTGTATTCATTATTTACCTTGGGGCAGGACCCGGAGTCCTTAACCAGGTTAAGGGCCCTATTGTGTTAATCTTTACATTAGTCCAACGTAACGTGCACCATATTTAAACAAAATAATGTCAATCCCTCTTTAGTAAAGGGGCTGGGGGAGAAACGACATGACACCAACCCCCTCCTCCCTACACACACATTGCGGTATAATCTGCCACCTTCTATAAACGCTGCCATTTGTCTTTTCTCTAGATGCATTGCAGGAATATTTCCATATAAGCCCTATTATAATAAAAACGACAGTGTGACAAACAGCTTTGGAAATAGGTCTGCTGCTCCAACAAAGCCCAGACGCAACACACTCATTTGCAGAAATACCCCGTATAATTCACAAGTGCTACTAGTTGATTTGAAATCCAGTAAATTTAGGTGGTGGCTTTATCTTCTCCATCATGATACCTACTTCCTTAGACAGAGCTGAAGAAGTAGAGCATGTGCTCTACTCCCACAACCGTTCCCCCAATCCCTTCCCTCTCCTCCCCTCCAATTTACACTGATTATGGGTTTCAAAGTCTTGGAGATTCATTTTTAAGTTCTATTTAAAATGCTGATTTTTACTTGTTTCCTTTTCATCTAGATCAATACCGCACAGATGATAAATATGTACTGTTTACCATTTATACTTTTTCATCTTAGCATCGAGTATCCTAGAGTGAGCTTAAGAAAAATCAGTTCCTGGATAGCACTTTATTTCCCCTCTTTAGCCTATTCCCTATTTTATCTATAATACAATACACAAGACTGAGTGTGCTCTATTGATGCAGACATCCATTATAACATTCCGATATTAATGGCAGCAGAAAGGAACTGCACCTCAAAATATTCACTGTTCATTTTAAAGTTTGCCTAATTTTATGATGATACTTCAGTTATACAGCATTCTTTGCAAAGCAGTGCTCCAGCGTTAAGACATCACCGTATCAGTTTTCTATTCAATCTTCACCGAGAGATGAGAAGCCACCATTTTCTTTTCGATACATGCAAATTAAATTGTTTGTCTCCACAGAAAGTGTAAACCACAGAGAATTCTGCATTTCAGTGGTGATACTGTCACCTAGCATTAAAAACAAGTAGTAATTTGTAAATGAACCTCCTCAATCGTGTTCAAAGGAAGTAATTAAGCATTTAATGGACTAACAAGCCAGCACAAATATTAGTTTTATTATTTCCAAGGTACCTCACAACCATATAAAATTCCCCTCACACTGACGATCTGCATCGGAACAATCAGACTTTTGTACAACATGATTTTCAATAGATTCAGGCTTTCTAGACTCCTGCACAAGCTATACAATTTATACTGTTTCAAATTTAGCAAAACATAAATAGCTGCTTACACATATCTGGGATTATTAGACTTGATTTTACATTCTAGAGCTTTAAAAAAAATAACAGCGACATGCAAGTATCCTGCTTACTAAATGCTACAAATTCTTTATTAGTCACGCAGTATTTTCAGCACTTAAAAAAGCTCAAATACATTTTCCTAGCAAGAGCATTTAAGAATGCCTTATCTCATTAAAATAAGGTTTTTAAACAATGCCTACATTTAACTTACATAATGCACCAGGTTTTCTGTAATTATCAAGTAATTCCAACTATTCAGTAATGCAGGAGACTTAAAGCGCAGCTTAGGAACAGCAAGATTTGTATTTTCCAGCAACCCTGTGAAACTCTGGTGAAGTTAATTCATTGCACTGACATGAAAAGAAACCTTAAAAAAAACAGTCAGGCAAAGTAGTTTAGCCGCTGTATACAGGGCTTTTCTTTTGCTCGGGGCTTCAATAATTTCAACAGGGATCACTATTTCACAAATATAATCTCTGAAAACTCTGAACAGCCATGCTGCGACAGGGACCGAAGCAGCAAGAGTCGTGCCTCTCTGGCAATGCTGAAAAATCCCGACACACCGGCATGCGACGGAAAGATACATTCATTAACTTCGTTTTCCCGTCTTAAAAAAAGGTCAAGCAGGATGCTGATTGCCAGACAATCACTTTGCTACAGACGTTTTTTATTAGACAAAAGGCTTACAGTTAGCACTGCATTGTGCCCCACCCAGCTGGCTGAGAATTGTCGTGTTCTCACTCCATTAGGCTGTAGGGATCTATTGCAATTTTCTAATTAAGCATCCCCTCCCTTACATGTGTCTATCTCAAAAAAAAAAAAACCAACAAAAAAACCAAACCACCACCATCACAATCTCTTCTTTCCCTCCCCTCCCAAAATAATCTTCTGGCAGGTTAGACACGGGGAAGAAAAACCCGCTGAATGAAACAATGAAGGAACAGGATAGTACTGACCTTTTTCTGTAACGTCTCGTATCTCTCCCTCTCTTGCTGGTTTCTTAAACTAGGAAGCCAATTCTTTAAAAATGAGGAATTACCAGAAGAAATAAAAAATAACCCCATTCCAAAGCACCCACTCCCCAGCAAAAACAGGCAAGCCTATAATGGTCAACAATTTTTCCTAAAAATATTTGGAGAACAAGGATTATTTTTTTCTCCCCACGCACCTTTTAAAAAACACAGCCTGCATCAACCTTCACTTTATCTGCATATGACATACTAAATGTAATGGTTAAAATAAAATGGAGTAAATATTGTTGCTTCCTCTCCTTGCACCATGTGTATATATTGACACGACTACACAAACGCACAGTATGTGAAAAGAATGTTTTTCTGTCAGTTTCTCACAGAATGTTAAAAACTTTATACTTATGAAAGCCAAGTCGTAAGTTTTTCAATAAACACATGAGCTTTACCACCTAATTCATAAGAAAATGACAAGTTTCTCATCAAAGAATGTCACATTTACTTCATCACTATTTATGTGAATGATTTGAGGCAGCTGTACCTTAACATTAAATACCAAGTACGCAGTATGAGAAAAATACTGTAAACACCACTACAGTACAGAAAACATTTTCAGTTTTCAAAACAATTTTACCCAATATCGTGTTCTCCAGGATTTCACTGCGTACACTCAGTTTAATTAAAAGAGCTGGTAGCCCTTATCTATCTTTTCGAACTCAAGCCTGAGTAAGACCAGCCAACAACAACATTATGTTAACGCAAGTCAAAATGGAGCATCATTCAGCCTGATGTATTAAAGGCAAAATAATCAGGTAGGACACAGTTTTCACTGGAAGGCCCAGTTCCTCCCCTCCCATCTGTTTCTAAAACCAATCTTACAAGCATCCATGATTTCTCCTCTCCACAGCATCTTTTCAAGATGTGTTTCACATCTCAAGATAGCCATCACGCCATCTATGCAGTACTAAGAGTTTCCAGAAATGTGGACTTCTTTTGAAGGTAGAATGCAGGCATATTAGAAGAATCATTACTTCTTACACTAATATTTCCCAGCATGTATTTGACAGAATCCTATTAACCCACAATTACTTAACCTGTGGTGAAATGCAGCCGACTCTTCCCTTCCGAACGGGCATTTAATACGCAGCATGTTTCATGCTGGTAACACAGTTTATATTCTTATTACATTAAAACCACAATTTTCAGATGAAATAAGTTTTATCCGTTATCATACCTTAGTTTTACTTTGTGGTTTTCACCTATTCATTGACTGTTGAGTGGCATTAATGAAATCCTTGGGGTACCTACCTTCCGACATTTCAATGGCTCAGGAGAGGCCATAACTTCGTCACAAATGAATTTAAATATTTCTCATTCTTTCACAGGGAATAGGTGCTGGTGATGTGAGCACTGGAAACACAGGCAAATTCTTTCCTAGTTACTATTTTTTAGGGGGGCAGTATGAAAAGCGGAGTCTTTCAGGTATTACCCATGATGCCTCCCAACCAAAAACATCTGCAATATGCTTCGTTTCCCGTTTGTCGCAATCAACCCGCCTATTTAAAGGGTGGGTGGGGAGGGAGGGGGAAGTATTAATCTACCAAAATCCCCCCCCCCCCAAAAAAAAAGCATAGGAACATCTCTTGTACTTACACCTTGCACTGAGCCGCAGGCGGGAAGGTCTCGGTGGCAGTGCCGACCATGTTGAAGACCTGCAACATCCAGGTATTTGTGAAGATGTTATTTGTCAGCTTCGTGACTATCGACCACAAAACACCCCCCACTTCCCCCAGTCAAAATTAGGATTTTGCAAGTGATACTCTAATTTTAAATACGGTTTGTGAGGGACAGCTAAGAAGATAAGGAAGAACGTTCTAGGTATTTTAACCTGCTGATGTTAGAGCTGTAATGCAAGGACACATAAGAAACACCTGACATGTATGTTCATGAATATCTATTTCCTTCCTGCTAAAGCAGCAAGGAGGGGGAGAAAACACCAAAAAGCAAAAAAAAAAACCCGCAATCCTTTACATCATGCACTTCACACCTTCAGGTAATAACTCTCCTTGGTTAGGACAAACAGTAGGACACGTAAAGTGATGTCTGAAATGAAGGTCTCCTCAAACACTCTTTTCCCTCTCCTCCCTCCAAGTGGGTTGCCCCCCTCAGCTGATTTTGTGCAAAAAATCACCCATCCTGCGGCACGGAGCCTGCCATACAAAGGGAGCCAGGGCTCTGCTGCCGGAGGTCAGGGCTTGTTGACGGGGAGCATCATCAACTACTGCCATTCCAAACTCCTTCCAGGTGGCAGCCACACGGCTTTCTGAAAGCCGCTCCAGCAGAAGCTGCACAGCAAAGGCATCTTTCCGGTGGCTCCCTGCCATCGACTACACCGAGCCACAGTTTGGCCACCGAGCGACGATGGCTGCACGAGGGATGCTCCTCATCGCCTACGCAGAAGCTTTTACGTGGTCATCCCCCCAACCCATGGTGAGATTTGCTGATGAAGCCCCATGGCTCATTCCCCTCGCCCCATCCCTAGCAAGAGGTGGGTGCCGTGGGGCGCTCCCATGCTGGGGGGGGGGGGGGAACAGGGTGACACTGCTCTTCTGGAACTTTCCAGCGCAGCACCTGCATCCCAAAACCTGCCCAACACACCAGCAACTGGAATCGGGTCTTTTTCACACACTGGGTTTCCCACTGACATCAAAACACAGTCATTCATTATGCTTTGGCTTCATCCATGCCAGGCGACGAGCAGCTCAAAATGTGATGCTCACAGAAGTTTGGAGAGGTTTTAACGCAAAAAAACCCCAAAAAAGACCCCCAAACCCACACACCCCGACAACCGAGACGTCACAGAAGCGTTTTCTCTGTTTCTCTGCAGCTGCTGGCGGGGAGGGGAGCCTTCCCCGGCCCCGGTGCCGCTAGGACCCGAGCACACACACCGTGCTCCCGGTGCCGGTAGCTTAACGCCGAACCCGCAGCACCCACCGCACGGCTGCCGGCAGCCCGGGGCAGGGCCACGCGTGTTTCCCGCGGCAGCCTGTGCGCAGCGGTGCGGAAGGGCAGGTCGCCAAGACGAGCCCCCCCCCTTCCCCCCCCGCCCCAGCTCCGCTCCAGCATCCTTACCGGGCCGCGGCGGCACGGCATCCCCCTCCCCGCGAGCTCGGCTTTTTATTTATTATTTTTAAATAAAACTTCCCATTTTTAAGGAGTTCGAGAAACTTTCCGGTTAGAGCCTTGCCCTAGTGCAGCGGCTGCCCCCACCCACGACTTCTCCCTCCCCCCCTCCCTCAACACCGGCACCGCGACCCCCGGGGCGGGCAGGAGCTGGACGGGACCCCGGGCTTGGAAGTTCAGTGCTTATAAACTCTTACGGGGGGGTCAGGAGGATGGGGCCGGTCTCTTTTCAGGGGTGCCCAGGGACAGGTCAAGAGGGAATTGGCACA
>NW_015090803.1:1652917-1760528 GCF_001431845.1 Calidris pugnax | reverse complement strand
GGGGGAAGGAACCCACCCTCTGCCTGCGTGGGGGCTGATGCGTGGCCCCCGCTGCTCCCCACCTTTGAAATGCGTGCTTAAAATGCCGGAGTTATTTAATTGAGGCACCTGGACCCCCTCCCCATCTGGGCAGTGCGGGGGCTGCTCTTTAATGTACACCCCCCACACACACACACACACCCCCCTTCACCTGGAGAATGAACCCCCCCGCTCCCCCTTGCTGAGTCCAAGCCTGTAGCAACACCCATCCCCTGATGGGGGTTGAAGGCAGAGCTGGGATGAAGTTTTGGGAGCACCCACCTGCATCCATGGGGCACCAGGGGCTGGGTTGTGCTCACAGACCTCTGCTCCCAGTGGGAATTATGGGTTTAGAACAAAAACAAACAAAAAACAAAGAAACAAACAAAAAAAAATCCCCATGGCTCCACAAACTGCCCCTCTCCACCCAACACAAAATGCCAGCCCATCCAAACACCTCACTTGCCAGACCAGCCAGTGGATGTTCCTGCCTGCTGGGATTTTGTCTCCGGCTTTTTCTGGGCCCACTGATGCCAGGGGCCAGGTGCTGTGTGGCTCCCCCCTGCAAATGGGGGGAAAAAAAAAATATCCCTCTGGTTTTGGGTAGTTCTTGCAAATAGAAGCACACTCCTGGTGCAGAGCTGCTGCTGCTGGGTAGGCTTATAGCCCCCTTGGGATGGGGGCCCCTTTGGTGGCCTAAAGTATGGCCACACTGATGGGCAATCTTCCCCCAGAAATCCTGAGGTCAAAATGTGTTTAATTCCACGGATGTTTTGAATTTTCATGGAAATATTTTCTTCTTGCTCAACCTGGTGTAGTCTCTGATGAAGAGGTACCAGAGGTGTTTGCTGGGTTGGGGCTTTCCCCCTGATAGAATAGGTACCCGTCACATTACTGCATTAGCATTTTTTTTTTCTCCTGGAAAATTCTTAAAACTTTAACCTTGTAATTTATTGCCGTGTAATCATAAAGCTGTGTTTTTCCTGCTAGAAATTTCTCACAGGAACTCGTCTCCCTGACATGATCCACTTACTGTTTTTTCCCTGTCAAGCGCAGGCTTGTTTTTCAATAAAAATAAAAGCAAAGAGCTAATTCTGAAATCCTTAGTCAGACAAAGCTTGCACTGAAATCAAGGGGAGCCTTGTCTCAGTGTAAAGATTGCAGGTTCAGGATCAAAATCATTATAATAAAACATTGTCACAGGAGCAACATCTCCCACTTTGAAAATAAACATCTTTGCTCCAGTTAGGTATTTATGTAGCAACAGGAGACTATTGATTTAGGAAAGCTTTCTGGTGCACAGATACTCTAAACCCTTTAGTGCTACTAAGAAGCAGCAAAGCTTGGGAGGAGCAGGTTACAAAAGAAGTATCTAGCAAACCTCTGCTCTTTTTTGCTCCTGGCAGCACCGGGGTAAAGCCTCTTTGCCTGAAACATCCCTTTGCCAGCTCTTCTCCCCATCCCGTGGCCAGATGTTCCCAGCCAGGTTGCAGAGCTGATGGAAGTAAACATCTGCTCGTGGTGGGGACACGGGGCTTCCTAGCCTGGCAAAGGCACTGAAGAACAAGGGCTGTGTCCCTGATGGAATATGATACCCCCGAGGCGTCTCCCTCCTTACCAAAGGGATGCTTACAAGAGGGACAACACAAGTTTTGGTAGTTGTACCAAAATAAGGACCAATTCACTCATTTACCAGTAGCACAGAGCAATAGAAGGGGTGGGAGGGATGGAAGAGAGAGAGAGAAAGCATGCAGAAGCAGCCTGAATCAAACAGAGGAAGGTTTGTCATCATATTCTTGTAAATTTTGAGAATTTCTGTAGTAATGCAGTCATCCCATTATACTGACAGCAGAAGAATACTTGTGGAGCTATTTTTGAACAAAAGCTTCCAAGTGGTTACATTACATAAAATAGAAAATTGGAAGTCTTCAAACAGTGTTAGAAAGTGTTTCGGAAGAGTCTGAGTCTAATCCCAGTAAATAGCAAAGCTGTGAGTAACAGGAGTTGATTGCTTTTGAGTCTTGCAGCTTATCGTAAGCAAAGAAGTACTGGTTGCCTCATAGGGGACATTTCTAGGAATTTGGTTGGTGACTTCAGTGGGAAAAGAGCGGGGCTGAAAATGCGTTAGAATTTTTTTGATGGGAGATGACGAAGTCTTTCCCACTGCTTCTGCCATAGATGCATGAAGAATTCGGTGTTTTAATAAGTAATGATCACCAGGAACCCGCCTTCTTGCCTCCCCCCCCCCCAGAAGACATTTCTACTCTAACAAGAAATAGATCAACTTGAGTCCATGAGCAGATTTTTATCCCAGGGGAGGGCGAGTATGGTATTTTCTCACTAATGCAAACAAATTTTAACGTAAAAGAAGCTGAAACAACACATCACTCAGAGAAAATCTAAGTTGCTTGGCCTTTAATCTATTTAACATAAATAACTGCCATAACTGTGGTGAATAGGGCAGTTGATCGTAAGTCCCGCTATGGAGGCTTGGAAGTCATGGTATGAAATCTATTCATCTTACATCCCACATCCCAAAAAATGGCAATATCCATATCTCATGGTCTGAGAAATGCCAATTTGGCATAACTCTGTTTAGTGGCCCATTTACGTAGAGACTAGCGCTCTGCTGAAGTGTAAAATACTGTTTTGGCATAGTTGGAGGATGCAAAAATGAGTTGTGTGCACTGGATCTGCACACCAGTTTTTTACATCCTTTGAGGGCAGGCTGACGCGGTGGTTCAGCCATCAGGCGACCCTCAGGACACCTTCAGAGCTGCTTTCTGATTACCCAGGCACTTCAAGCTCCTCTCCAAAAAGCAGCGTGTGAACTCTGATTTATTCCCTGCACATGAGAAGAGGGTAAGTGCTGTATTACCCCAGTTAGAAGCTGATAAACCCCATTTTCCTGTTGTAATGCCGTGGACTCTCTCACCTCTGAGCAGAGGAGCTTGACTTACAAAGGGCAAGGGTGACCTTGTGGTTGTTGGGGGCAAGACTTTGCAGACTTAGTTCTAGTTCCTGTCCCGAGCTGTGGGTACCGTTGCCCTGCTGCCCTGTTAGCCATCAAATAGATAATATTTGCCTTCCTCTGCCATACCTGTTTAAGTCCCAAACACTTGCGGCCTCAAACTAAGCACTTGTGACCGCATAGCTGGCAGGGTGGCCCAGAGGACATCCCCTCTCATGTCCCTTGCCCTCCACCAGGGAATGATGGAGCTGGGGCCGTTGCCCATAGCAAAGGCTCTACAAAAATTTAATTTATTATTTCTATGGGATGGCTGAGGTGAAGTGGCTGAATCTAAGGCACCGATACTCAGCCTTTCCAATGGGACTGCCTGTTCATTTAACAGTGGAAAAGGAAAAATCCCTCACTTAAAATAAGAGCAGCAGGCAGCCTGTAGACTACGGGTGACACACACCAGAGTTTGAGAGCTCCTGATACCATAAAATGGAGTATAAGCTGGCAATGTTTGCATCTAAACCCAGCTCTCTGAACAAATATTTTGGAATCGCTTATAAACAACAGGTTCCAGTAAAGATGTGACTAATGCCATTAGTCATCAGACTCAGACCTTCTGCATCACCGTAGACATCGGTGGCAAAGTTCCTGTTGACTTCAGCAGGAGGAGGTTATATTTCTAGCAGATTTACTGCCCTTACCTAACATGTCAAAACCGTCAAGGTCCATCAGAGGATCATGGTATGTGAATTGTTATCATATTAATAGCAAAGAAAAGACCGTTTTGGAACACGAGGAAGCTGACATGAGAGCAGTAATAAAAGAGTGAATTAAATGATGATGCCTCTTTTGAAAGGAAATTCACAGGCATCTGGGGCCATTACCTTTCATATCCTGGCAATCAAGAAATTAACCTTTAACCCTTCTCTGTTGACCTCCTCTCCTTTCTCTTTTTCTGTCATTCATTCTTTTTTCCTAATGACAGAAGAAGATAGATACAGTGTATGATTTGTGCTTCCAAAGGCACCTTCCTATACCTTCCCAAGTGCTGCAATGTCTGTATTCACTCAGCTCTTTCTAGAGCCAAAGCTTCTCTCAGATTTACTTCCACCTCATCCTTTCCAACACCTGAATTGTTTCTACTTCATTTATTCCAAGTCCTGCCTTATTTAATTACGCCAGACCTAGGTATAAATCTTACTCACGTCTTCTGCTGTCACCTAGAGGTAGGCAAAGCACTGGAGGTGTTGGATACATTGGATGCCCTCTGCTTCAAGGAGAGGTTGGACCCTTTGGACTTGCATAGGGTGATGCCGCACAGGTAGGACATGGAAATACACCATGGCTACATTACAAAATCAAAATCAGGAGTAAGACTCACCTTTGACATTTGTACCTGAGGGGGATGTGTGAGACTGACTATTTCCCCTCCTGATCTCAGGGAGATACTGCATTGGTTTCAGAAACAGCGTGACAGCATCACTTCTAAGCACAGAAAAGGTGACTCTAAAGCCAACAAGCAGGGGTTACAACTCTTTTCAGGGCTATGATGACTGTGTACAAATTTTCTGAAATGCTGTGAGTCAGAAATATTAGCTTTATCAGGATAAGAGCTAGGGGAATAAGACATGGCCTCTTGTCATGAAAAATGGAAATTCTGCCTGAGTAAGATCTGAGCAGCCTTTGCCTGCAGAGAAACGGAAAGTCCTGAGTCATCACACGGAATCACAAGCTGCTGGCTGCAAATCCAGGCACTGAATTCCCACCTATGTTCACTGCACGTATTGCAAAGGAAACTTTGCTGACATAGCTGTATTCTACCACCTGCCAAAATGTGAGTTTCTCCTATGGTTTTCTTTTCCTTGGAGGCTTCCCCTCCCTGCCTTGGGTCGTGCCTATAGTGTACACCGAGAGCTAGGAATGGCGTAACTATTCCTCTGGCCACCACGCTCAAGGACACATGGTCACCTGATTCTTGCCTACACACCTGTTTTTTGGACCTTCTTACTTGCAGAAACCAAAGGTAGGTGGGGGAGTGTAGTTGAGCTCTCGGTCTCAATCCTTTGTGAGATGTCACTGGGGCATGTACCTGGCAGCTCAAAAGCATTGCTGGGTCCTTCCCTTTAAGGGGAAGGCCCTGGTCAAGGTCACACTGGTACCGCTCAACATCTCTGGTGTCATCTTGAAGCTTTGTGCTCTTTTAACCTTGAGCGATGGCTTTTCCTCCAAAACCATCTAACTGGCGCTTGCCCAGGGAAATGAAGACTGTGTGGGCACCACCTGTGGTTCCTGAGGGCTGGTCCAGCTTTGCAGGTAACATATATGCTGGGAAAGAGGTGAGTTTTCCAGGTTATTGAATAGGGATGTGCTCAGCGTGATGGAGCATAGGAGTCCTGTTGCCCATCAGAGCCACCCCATCACTGCTTGTCCCCTCCTCTCTCCCAGACCCTCTCAGCTCACAGGCACCGGTCAATTTATCTCCTCCGGGCTCTGTCAGGGGATTTGCTGCTGCTTGCAGAGAGCTGCTCGGAAGCATTTGGAGAGCTGTAGTTTCACCGCTGCTCGAGGCGGCTGTTTCCTCCCCTGGCTGCGGCAGCTTTTTGAGTGGTGCTCCCATCCCCACGTGGACTTCAGCAATGGCAGGTACGGGTGGGATGAAAGCGTGCCCTTTGCCTGGTCTCCCGCTCCGACTGTGACCGGGAGTGCTCAAGGGACGGCGTGTCAAGGAGCTGGGAATAGAAATAAATGAAGGCAAACCCCCCTCCTATTGTCCACGGAGGCTATTTTTGGTGGAACTATTTTAAGGATTGTTCTCCTGGCATTCCACATCCTGACAATTCAGCACATTTGCCTCACCTACTGTCTGCGTTAATGGGTTTTCAGCTACAGATCATCCCTATCAAGCCACTGCAGCAATTCTTTACGCCCTATCTGTGTTGTACACACAGTGTCATCAGCACCTTTTATTTATAAAACAATAACTCCAGGAATAAAAGGGGCGTTTCCGCTCTCCCCCTGCCCCCAGCGCTTAAGAGCTACAGCATCATTTTAGTATTCACTGTACGGCGCCTTAGTCGAGCAAAACACACTTTGTGCAGAAGCTGTTTAATAAATAAAATAAAAACGTGCTCCAAAGTGACCCACATGGCAGGGGTAATTTAGTATGCTGCTCTTCGTGCTTTCTCTCTTACTTCTGCTGTTTACAGATATTTTTTTTCTCATCTGTTTGCACAGGGAATAGATGCTGACATTGTCCTTTTCGTGAATAAATCTCTTATTAGCATGTTGGCCAGCACAATAAAAAAATTATCAAACAAATTAGAGCCTGAACCCACAACCTTTTCTCATGAAAGGAAAACCTGTTCCTGGGCCAGCTCCCTGGCTTGCAAGGGGCTTTTTCTGTAGAAAGAGCTGCTCAAGCGAGCTACATGTACGAGGTCTCAGAATTTTTGTGCTGCAGAACTTGACTGTCAGCCAAAGCTGGAGGTGGCTCAGCAGAGGGAACAAAGGTGGGTGTCAGCGACCAGTCTCAGTTTCCTTTTCCTCTGCCACCTGGCGCTGGCGTTTGTCAGAGGGGCCAAAAGTTGCTGTAATTTATACTGTGGCTTAAGGTCTTGGTGGCACCTTCAAAGCAAGAATTATGTAGCTCTCCCAGCAGGAGAATTAGGGGGCACTGACCGAAATCTTGAGGACAATATTCGACCCTCCAAGCTGTTGGTATCTGGAGGCTGCCATTAGCCATGTGGACCTTATTCTGACCTGTTGTGTCTGCCCTCATATTCAGAGCTAACACCAACAATTTCCAACTCCAAGTCACAGTATTTTCACTTGGCTACATCCCAGCAAGCAAATGATGAGAAATGGTCAGGATATGGCCCACATTGCCCCAACTGCTGTACACTAGGCTTCTACCTTCAATGGGGGAAGAGTCGTATCTATCCTTGTGTTGGGGTGTCAGCACAACATAGATACTTATGACCTGCATCCTCACCAGCTCAGCTGGAAGTGTACACCTTGGCCAGAACAACAAGCACGGCTTAGAAATGCCACCAAGTTTCATCCAGGTGATTTTATGTCTATACATCAGGAGGTTCCATGGGACAACATGCGAGAGGCAGCAGAGATCTGCAGCTGGGGTTGTACCCAGCACATGGCTGCTGCTTGGCAATGCAGAAGGTTCTTGAGCAGGCTCGCAGCAAGTGCAAATGATCCTTCCCTTGCAGGAGAAGTGCTTTCTCCAGGGTTTCAGCCCAGCCACCATCCACAGGATGTCTGCTGCCTTGCAGCCCGGTCCCGGCACACCTTTTGCCAGGTTCCTCCTCAGTTTGGTGAGGAATGGCTTCAGTTTTCTCAGCCTTCTGGAAGGGGAAAATTGTGTTCTCAGAGGCAGTTCCCAATTCACAGGGTTGTGGATACTGCCTGCCCAAAGGTGGAAATAAAAGGATAGGAAATGTGTGTACAAAGAACTGTTTTTGTCAACGGCTGAAGTGTATTAGGTGCAATAATAAAAAATTAAAAATTAATATGACTAACCCAGACTCTCAGCAGCCCTGGCTCCCGCTGTGCTGAGAATGGTATCAGCGTACGTCTTTCATGCGCTGGAGCCTACAAGGTAAGCAAACCTCTTCTTGGTATCTTCCTTCACTCAAGCAAGAATAGTCAATAAAGCTTTTGTGTTGTGCCTGGCGAGGAAATGACAAAAACAACCGCGTCTTCAGCCAAGAAAAGCCTTGCGAGGGTAAAGATGATAGGATTTCAACTGAACAGCTGAAATGCACTTTGGTATGAATAACTTTATGGGCTAATATGCTAATGTGTACAGCAAACGAGGTGCTGCCAGCTAGTGTTTGTTGAGTGCATCCAACGGCAGCCAGCGGTGTGTGGACACCAGTTTTGACATGCACTGGTGGTTAGTATAGTTTTAAAGGGTAACCAAGTAAGCACCGGCAAAAATCCTACAAAATAATACTAGTTTTACGGAGCCAGAGATACAAGGTGGCTTATTTAATAGAAAAAAGGAAAATGAAGCCCATGAAGCAATAATTCAGTTGCAGCTGACTGGATGTATGTTAAAAGGGAGACTTATTGAAAAGACATTTCTGCAAACACCCAAAACAAAAAGAAGAATCTCCTGCCTTCTGCATTGCTGCCAAAGGAATTCCAGCACTGAAGTAAGTCCAGGAGCAGAATCATCAGAGTCCCCCTGTACAGGACAGGAATAGGCCCCAAGATCTAACTTGCCATCCACAAAAATCTGTCTTCTTCCTCTGAGGGGGCAATCAGGGCCCCTAAGAGCATAAAGGTTAGTCTCGGTGGTTGTGTCCAAGGCCGGAAAGCTGCTCTCATTTCTTCTTGCTTCCTCTGCCCCTCTGTGTAAGACACTTATCTCTGTACAAAGCACAGGATGTTCGTGTTTGCCTGAAGCATATCTTTCAGAAAGACTTTAATAATTCATTGGAATAATTAAGGGTGAGGAAATCCATAACTTTCTGTGGCAGTTTGCTCCCAGTGCCCATCAACCCTCCTGCTAAAAATGTGTGCCACGTTTCCAATTTGAAGGGGTCTGAGCTCTCCATCCAGTCTTTGATACTTGCTGTCCCTTTTCTCCATGAGGTTAAAAGAGCTCTTTAATACCCAATATTTCCCCCCCCTTAGAGTGCTTTTCTGCTGTCTATCAAATCATTCCTTGCTCTTCTTTCTGATGAGCTAAACAGATTGAACTCCCAGCCTTTTACCAGAGAATGGCTCTCTAGTTGTGCAATTGATTTGAGGCTCTCTTCTTTATGTTCTTGCTGACTTTTCCCAAATACTTCTGGTAACATGGATGTCAGAAGTACACTCACTATTCCCAGTTTGATTTCACCAGTGCTGCATACAGATGTGCTTAGTTCCTTTTATTTAAAAGAAAATAGCCCTTTCTTCCTTAGCCGTTAGGGTCCCTGGATTTCTCTGAAGGATTCATTCCAGGCCGCAGACCTCTCTTTTCTAGGAGCAGCCAGCATTTGCTGCTTCTAGATGTATTGTGTGCTACTGAAAAGGACCCTCCAGCCCAAGCCACCTGGACTGCCCCATGCATGCCCACGTGTTATTTGTCCCCCCGACCATCTTAATGGTCGGTGAAGTGTGGTGTACATGAGGGCAGCCTGGGGAAACGGGGCTGGGTTGTTCTCCTCAGCACAGGACTTTGGCAAGGGAGGGCCACAAGGGTTAACTGTACCTCCATCTGATCCCACGATCAACGGATCCCAAGTATCCCAAGGGGCTCATGTTCACTGTAGGGGTGGTCAATATCTCAACAGCCAAAATAGCCAGAGATATTTTTTGAAAGAGAGGTGTGGTTGTGGGTTATTTTTGGCTTGCTGTCTGGTTTTGAGCTGCCTACATCAATACTCTGCCCTGATCGGTTAGGAGGCTGACCTGAACGATTTTTATAAAAGAGCACTTAATAAGAAAAACAATTCTGCTTGAGTTTTGGCCCCTTGAAGCCAGGACACGGACATGCCAGCCTCAAGGAGGGCCTCTGCTCAGCTATCCCGTGCTTACCCAGCAAGTGTGTCAGCCCCGTCACCCATCTGATCTCACTGCACCTTACCTTGTGCTGTTTGATCCCATGGCCACCACAGCTTTTTCAGGTTACAGATCCCTCCTCCACAGAATCTGGGGCTGGCTCACCCAGTCTTTGCTGCAAGGCCAAGTTCAGTGACTTTTCTGGGCACTTACTTAACCTCGGCCAGTTGGTTTTTTTTTTATTGTAAAAGCGATGGTTTACTGGTGATCATAGATATAACAGCTTTTTTCAAATTCCCTCTCTCCTCCACATGAGACCAGCCAGCACAGACAAAGTGTAAGAATTAGCCAGAGCGGAATTGAACCCAGAGAGATCACACCATATCCACACCACCCAGGGAAGGATCTCTTTGAACAAACACGCTTTCCTGGAAGTCTAGAGGGACCTTGTGGGACTGGTGGATTCAGACCAGCTGCCTACATCAATACTCTGCCCTGATCGGTTAGGAGGCTGACCTGAACGATTTTTATAAAAGAGCACTTAATAAGAAAAACAATTCTGCTTGAGTTTTGGCCCCTTGAAGCCAGGACACGGACATGCCAGCCTCAAGGAGGGCCTCTGCTCAGCTATCCCGTGCTTACCCAGCAAGTGTGTCAGCCCCGTCACCCATCTGATCTCACTGCACCTTACCTTGTGCTGTTTGATCCCATGGCCACCACAGCTTTTTCAGGTTACAGATCCCTCCTCCACAGAATCTGGGGCTGGCTCACCCAGTCTTTGCTGCAAGGCCAAGTTCAGTGACTTGTCTGGGCACTTACTTAACCTCGGCCAGTTGGGTTTTTTTTAATTGTAAAAGCGATGGTTTACTGGTGATCATAGATATAACAGCTTTTTTCAAATTCCCTCTCTCCTCCACATGAGACCAGCCAGCACAGACAAAGTGTAAGAATTAGCCAGAGCGGAATTGAACCCAGAGAGATCACACCATATCCACACCACCCAGGGAAGGATCTCTTTGAACAAACACGCTTTCCTGGAAGTCTAGAGGGACCTTGTGGGACTGGTGGATTCAGACCAAATTTAGGTCTTTGGGTCTCAGGGAAATAGTTGGGAATGTGGCTTGGAATCACAGCTGGAGAGTGCAGCTCTTTTCAGGAAGAGAGGAATAGTTTGCCTCGTGGATAACCACAACAGATAATGAGGGAACAACTTTTGAGAAATTTTGTGCTGAAAGCTTTTCAAATTCCGTTAATTTACACCAAGACATCTCTTCTAACATCCAGGAGATGATTTGCATGAATGTGCTGGTGATTACACAATCGATGAAGGCCGCACATGAAGCAAAATCTTTGCCAGTGCCATTAGGGATAATAGCATTAGGGAGAAATCCTGAGCAGGGCTAATTACTCAGTGTTTAGTAGGCCTAGTTATGCAAGCTGCCAAAAAAAGTAGTGAATGTGAGTACCTGGAAGGAAGGACTTTTCTTAATTATGGCATTTTTGTTGTGTCACCATCGTGCACTTGTTTGTTTGCAAAGAGGACGCGTGTGCTGTTTATTTCCTCAAACTGATGTCCAAAAGGAATAAATAAAGCTCAATGAGCCTAAGTAAGGAGAGATGGTGTGAGAAACTGGACTTAATCACACCCTCGGAATCATTTCGAACTCCTCTTGGACCAATCGGACCAGGACCTAACAGATGGGCAAGTGAATAAATTGTAAAGTTATTAAGAGTGGGGAGCAGATTTTGTCCAGGATTGTGAAATGCACAGGAAGCCACGGAACATTCCTGCACACAGGGATGAGTCCAGTCACGTGCATATTAAGAGATGAGCCATTGGATTTTGAAGATTAGTGTTTAGTGAGGTGGCGTCATAAAAGAATAATTTACAGGAGTCAAAACTGAAGTCTGTGAAGAGGTAATTGCTCAGTCTGACCACAGACTTCACAATGGAGCAGGCTGGATTCCTCACATGGTGCTGTTTGCTGGCTCATTTATTTGTTTGGTTGTAGTGGCGTGGAGACATGGAAGACCAGGACAGAGCTGTAGGGCAGCCTTGGTTGCTTCGCTTGCTGCAGCTGAGAAAGACGAGGGGGTGGAGAAGAGAAGAGGAGTCTCTGTCCCTAACTCCGGAAGAGAGTCCTGCACTCTCCAGAGTCCATACCAGATGGATTAAAGTAGGGTAGATTAGATAAAAAAGAAATAAAGAAGAAGGTCTCCCACCTTCTTCCCCAAATTCTTCCTGGAAGAAGGAAGGTACAGCAGAGCAAAGGAAGGAGGCCAGTGGGAAGGTGGTGGTGCCCATCATTAGCCTGTTTAGCAGACAAGTGGGTTATCATGCCTGGTGGAGATGTCCACCAGGTGCAGCAATAACACAGCTGTAGAGCGTCTGTGTTCTTGAGAGAAACTGGTGTCCACAGTTCACCCAGGGACCAGTGACACATGGGTGTGCAGCTTGTTAAAAAGAAATTAAAAGCAACAGCCAAGAGGGTAAAATGCTTTCATGTGGTGAGGAGGTTACCTCAAAAGGTACCTTACTAGCAGGTCATAGCAAAAGTATTTCCAGTTACCAGAGAATGTTTTAGAAAGAAAGTAAACCAGGCACAGGGCACACAGCTGGATAAAGAAGGCTGTCAAAGACGGCCTTAAGAAGTGTAGGTTCTGTCCAAACCAGGGAAGGCAGAAGAGCACGAGCTCTGCAATCAGATGCAAAACCATAGTAAAAGAAGCCAAAATGGATTTTGTGGAATAATTTACTAAAAGGCATAAAATCCAATAATAAAACCTTTTTCAACTACATCAGGCGGAGGCCACTTGCCAGCAAACATGTGGGGCCAACAGATGACTGTGGGGTAATGGGAGCACTTAGAGTCAACAGGACCATAACAGCGGAGGCAGATGAGTCCTCTGTGCTGGTGTTCACTGGAGAAGAGCCTTGAGAAGCCTCCCACACCACGGCGTTTTCCTACTGGGGACGAGTGAGAAATCGCCTCTGATTGAACTGTCAGAAGAGGAGGTTTTAGAGCAAGCTGATGAAATGAACAGCAACAAATCACCGGGTCCAGCTGGGGTTCACCCTGGGCTCCTGAGGAGACTCAATTACAGGACTGCTGAACTACCAACTGCAATGTGTAACTCCTGCCTTCCATCAGTCATACGCCAGGAAATGGAGGTGGTAAATAGGATACTGATTTTTAAAGAAAGAGCTCTGGGAAACCACAGTCTTGTCTGTCTGCTTCCCATACCACGCCAATTGTCAGGCAGCGTGATGAAAAAAAGGCTGGACAGATAGGTTGGATTGATGCCGGAGGGACACGCTGCATTGCAGGTCTATTGGAGTCCTTCAGAGGAGCTGGTACATCTGTGGATGAGGATGGTCCTCTCAACACAGCATATTTGGCTCCCCAAAAGCTGCTGACCAGTCTTTTACCAAAGTGTGTGCTTAGTGTTTAGGAAAGCACTCAGATGTGGCTCTATAGCAGTAGTTTGGATGACATGCACCGAGTGTGTGATCTGGACCAAGCTCTGCAGGGGAGGCACCTGCTCTGTGGCTCCCACATGCCCCACTTGGGCCTCCCACTAATAGATCAAACCTCACCATCTCTTGCGTCTCCTACTGGGGCTGTCAGTAAATATCATCATTATCCTCATTACTGATGGAGTGCCTTAGCTTTAAGACAGACCTCAAAGTGCTATATGATGTACAGAGACAATAATAAAGAATAAAGTGTGTTCTTGCCCCCAGACTTTGCAGTCTAAGACAACAAACAGTAGAGGCTTACAAACACTATCCAGGACTGGACACGATTCTTGTAAGGGGTGGTTTCATGCCTCAGCTGTTCCAGAGGACATCACCAGGACTAACGTTTGGATCAAAGGCCCCTTCAAGCCCACATCCTTCTCCACCGTACTGCTGCCTGGCCACCCTTTTGCTTGGACAGTGAATTATTTCTTCTTTGTTCTTGCATTTATTGGATTTCATGTCCTTCTGGAGAAAGGATTCCAGGTTTACCAAGATGGTTTTGAACTCTAATCTCAACCTGTGGCCTACTTGTAATCCCATTTAGTTTGGGTTTATCTGCAGGTAAAATAGATGTCTAAGTTATTCAGGAAAACCAGTTCCCATTTTAGAGCTGACAGCCTTGCTGCTGTGCCCTGAATGGGCTGTACTGGCAAGGAAACTTGGAATGGTTCTTCTTTGTTGGGATTTGTTTGCTCTTCTTTGCTAATTAGAGTGAAAGCCCATTGCTGGAGGTTATAGAATCAGCTGATAACTTGTTTGTGGGGTTTAAAAAGATTAAATCAAACAAGGAAGCTGCTGGATGTGCATTTAAAACTAAACTTCTGGTTTTGCATTTGAACAGCAGTGGTATATAATGTGATGATTAAAATGGAAGATGAGAAAATACGTTGCTTTGAAAGATTTAATCAGTTATTTCCATAGGAGCATGTCAGGGAATCAAGGACACTTGATTTCCCTTCATTGTTCTGCATAACTGAATATATTTGGGTCATTATATCTGAATAATCAGAATAACATTCTTAAAAACAAAAAAGGAGTAGTGATAGCAGCATACGATTAAGTGCGGCTTGTTTCTAATCTTCTGGAAAATCAGATTTAACAATTTTCAGAGTCCTTTTTCCCATTGATGAACCGGGGATTTACATGACTAATGTCTATTAACACATGTAAATACCCCTTGCCTCAATGGGAACTGACAATGGGAAAATAAATCCTGCCTGCAGCCCATTCTGTCATATGAATCGAGTCTATGAATGGTACGGTTTCGTGGTGGGGTATTGGCTGGGATGGGAAACACAGCCAACGTTCATATAATAGGTTTTCATCTCCGAAGGCAAATGTCAACATCAATTTACCTCCAGGATAAGTGAGACCTCCTGAGGGATCTCAACCCTGTGCTGAGGGGTCACAACACGAATCCATTGCCCACGTTTTAGCAGACGTGGGAACGGGCTGGCAGGCACACAGGGAAAGGCCAAGGAGTATGGGAGTGGGACGTGCTCCAGACCAGGATATGTTCTGAAGGTGAAAGAGAGAGGTTCAGTGATTAGAAAAGAAGTTCGCTGGCCTGGGCACAAGGGGACAGTTGTAAATAAGTCTCAGTAGTTATTTTGTCTGTTAATAAAGCAAAACATGTAAGCACATTCTAGACGGCCATCCATCGGAAAGACATTTTACATCACATATGTTTTATGAATATTAGATAATGGAGGAATGTAACAAATAGTCATTTTTGTCTCTCTCTTGAATGCAAAATAATGGTTATTAGTATCTGTCAAATAAATAATGTGAATAATTTAACAAGACATCCCTATTGTGCAAGAAATAATATCCCGTTTTATTAAGTTTTGGAGCCAGTTATTGTGGGAAGATAATAAATATGTGGAGTAGCGGCAGCAATTATGTCCTAGAAATCCACTTCAGGTGGTGTGCTGCTTTGAGAAAAAGCAGACCATTCAGACTCTCCACCTACCATGCAAATGAAAGGCCAGGATGCACAATACCTGCAGAATCTTCAGCTCCTGTCAACTGGCGCGGCTCCAGCTGCTTCGGCTGTGCTCTGGGTACGGTGCCCTTCTGTATAAGGTGATTATTTACACACACACGCCTTCCTAGCTCCATCTCCTTAATAAAAGTGATCTTATCATGTCAATTTGCCCTCTCTGCTAACTTTTGAACCTTTTCCAGCAAAATCCGCCAGAGGTCTGGCAGGTAGGTTCTACCAATCTCCGTGAAAATAGGGGACTAGGAAGGGAAGAGGGATCATGTCAACGCAGCCAGGATCTGCCTGTGCTTTGTGACTACAGGAAATCCAACTTGATGCTGCTGGTCAGAGAGCTACTTGTGAAAAGAAAGGTGTAAGATGAAACACTAGATTAAAAGGATTTCAATAACCACTTTGAGGTGATGTTCTTGGCCTCCTGCTGCAAAACAGGGTGCACTCACCTGCTGACAGGCTCAGGATGGCAAATCATTGGCCACTATTTCATTGATCCTTCTAGATTCCTGCTTCTGGCTCGATATTTAATCAGTCAGAATTACTTGGCAGATACTATTATTCAAAATGACTATTTAGGACTACAGAAGGCATCGGGGTCATTACCTTTCACCGAAAATGATAAAACATTCCTTTCTGAAAGTCTTAACTATTTGCATTCAAGTTTTCTATGTTTGATGTTTACTGCTCACTGATATTTTTTTCTCAGAATGAAGCTGGGGAAAAACATCTGTCTTTCAGCTGAAATTTGAAGGCTTCAAGGTAGAGGCTGGCAATTCTTCTGCAGCCAAACCCTTCTGCCAAGGACATGCGTTTTTACTGTCTCCATCCCAGGCTTGTTTAAAGTATAAAGATATGAAAAAAAAAAGCCATTGTGAACTGCATCTGCTTTTTAACTACTTGTCCTACTGAACAGGACCAACCTCACACAACGTGCTGCGATGCCACCTCCTGTCTCCAGCACCTCAGTTGCTGCAGTGCACATGCACAGAGCACCTGAGCATGCCCAAGCCCAGGGCCATGGGTGGTGGATGGACTTCACCCAACACTCACCTGCAGTGCCTGCATAAATGGGGTAAAAAGCGGGCAGCATCTCTCTACAGTGCTCTCAGCAGCTTTTCTCCCCTTGCAAGGAAGAGGGATGGGCATTCAGGGCTTGCGATGGACTCCCAAATCCATGAATTGTGCTGTTCCCCAACTATATGCATCATCTATGAGCCTCACCTCATTCTCTTCTATTTCTGGTCCACAAAAGCTTACCACTGTTATCAGCTACTTGGCTGGCTCCAGTGTCACAGGTTTATACTGTGAACATAGCTCCCACCAACCCAAATGAACCACATGGATCTTATCCAATGCTAAAAGATGGGTTTAATTTTTTAACATCTTTCTTAGAAAAACAATGCAGAAGACTACATGAAAAAGCTACTGTCTTAAAGCTGATAAAGGAAAGGCCTCAAACATTGGAAATTGCCAGAAATAAGGCAGTCTGGACAACTCTCACTTGGCTCTGTTGTACATCTACAGCATTTAATGGCCAAACTGTATTTTCTAAAGGACAACTGGGTTGCTGAATGCAATGGGTTGGCACTGTGCACAGCCTGGGTTTGCTTCTGGACTGAATTAATGCTGTGGAACAAGTTAAGCAGTTCTCTGCATCTCATTTCTTACATCAGCTGGGGCATGGGTTATGTGTGGGACGTGGTGGGGTGGCCAGAGAAAGGCCTCTTCTGTGTTGCAGCTGAATCCCCACCTGGGATCTCACCCTAGCCTTTTTTTCTGCCACAAACTCCCTTTGTGATGGTGGAAAGCCACAGGAACCAAGCTTTTCAGAGATGGCAATTTGCATGTTGCGGTACCCAGCTTGAAATCTCAGGATTGGGCTTGCAAGAGTTCTTGGCATGCACAGTTGCATCTGAAATCAATAGAAGCTATTTTCTGAGCATATGAAGTGCTGTAGAAAATACGATGTACTATGGAATGCTAAGCCTTAGGTATTTCAAACCTTTCACCCTGAATTAGTGGGTAGTTTGGACCATACGCTCAGTGTGTCTCGGTTCTGTATGCATAACCATCCCCGGTGATAATTCATCTCACCAGAAGCACCGTGGGAGTAAGTTAAATGTTTGTGAAACACTGATACCGCACACTGCAGCAAAGCCCAGGAAGGCATGAATAATTCTGCTTTCAGAGCAGGGTGTGAACAGTCTGCAGTAAATGAGACAGTCATGCACTGATGATGATGAGGAGCAGGATTTTGAGGAGCAATTAGTGAGGGAGGGGTCAAGTAAGAAAAAACCCCAGCAGTATAGTGAGATAATTAAAGATGTTTCATAAGCCACATGCCCATAGGAAGCGGTAACAATTGCTCAGACAACCATGCAAAATTAAGCACTCATTTAGGAGATCTGAGGTAATACACTTCACCAGTTGCTTTGGTACTTGCAGAATTGAGGTCTGAGCACATTCCCTTGGTCTAAGATAACATGATTGCATCAATGTTGATATTTTATATCAGGTGAAAATCTGACATTTGTGTTTTGAAGAGCATCAAGGCACAAATACCACCTCTGCCAGCCAATGCTAGATAGCTTCCTGCCACTATTTCATAGGAGTTTAATGATGTGGAAATGGGGAATACCCTAAAACACATCGTGAAAAGCCCTGCCAAAACTCCATGGGAGGGTGTTGCTGTACTACAGAGATGCCGTTTGCCTGCAGACAATTTAAGTTCATTATTCAACTCCTTTTCTGCTCGTCATTCAACTTGGACTATCATGAAAAAAAGGAAAAATAAATGAAGATAAATGGAACAAAAAGGAACACCTGACGGATGCCTTTACTGAGATAGAGTGGGGCTGAGAAGCTTTCCTTCCCAGTACAAGTTTCTGATGGATTTGCCCACAGTTTTGAGAACATGCAAAAATAATGCACATGTAAGATCCCCTACCAAATTAACATATTCCCAGCTCAGTTTTCAGGGACATAAAGTAATTGCTGACTTAACCCAGCTGAAGGTGTGTCTCCAGTAAGTTATTTCTTCTGTCTAGTAAAGGAGGATATAGGCCTGGTGGGGCTTATGAGGCTGTTGATCTCCATTCTTGCAACAGCTCTTGCCCCACATTGTTGCAGAAATGTTATTTGAAAAAATGAAAATAATATTTTCTGATATCTGCTCCAAATACACAAAATGTAAATTATTTTGAAAGAGATGAATAGTGTGTTGAGAAAGCACCATTCAATTAAATAATTGGTTGTGAACATCTTTTCCTATTAAAATGAAGCAACTGTAAATAACAGAATGATATTTGAATGAAATGGTATATAAGGGGAGTAAGAAAGATTTGCAAGAAACATTTGTAATTGCATTATCTCTAAGCAGAAAATTTATAAATTATAATGAATAATACAAATGTATCCTGATATAAAATGGAAATGTTTGATTAAGAGACTGAATATGTAAGGATTAACTTCTTTTTATTAAAGAAGTTTCTCCTGGCTGTATTAATAAAAAGTGTTACAAGTTTATAAATAGAAAATATATTTGTTAAAATACAAATCTAGTATGAAAGGTATATTTTAAATATTTAATGAAAGAATTGTGCTGTATTAACAATGTATTCTTTATTTCTCAGATTAAAAATTCACAGGGTTTTTTTATCCCTCCCATCTTTATTAGAATTATTCTCTATACATTTTCAAAACCAGCCGAAGAATACTAATTATTAGCATAAATATTTAAGAATACTTATAGTTTGTCCTGCAAATGTATTATACATATACATGACATCTCAGCATTTATTACCCAAATAGTCCTCACACTCTGTGGCTGTATAACTAGGAATATAACATGTGAACTGGCTGCTGCTGACATGTTGTACCTGTGATGAGAACGGCTGGCCATGTGAGGGGAGGAGAGGTGGGAAATGGCCAGCCGGTGAGGAGCAGCAGTGGTTGCCAAGGCTGGAGGACACCAGCTCTGTTCATTACATTGCCTCCCAGTGCTTGCCAGCACCTGAGCCCAGGTTGTTAGATGAAATTAGGCAGTACTTCATCTAGGCAACATAAAACAAATCTTTCCCTCCCCTCCCACAGAGGACGTTTCCTTGTAGACCAACCTCTGGCTGCTGAGAGGTAGGCCCTGGAGCATGAGAGTTTACCTTTCCAGAGCAGGTTCGTCGGTGATTAAAGCAAACGCATTGTCATTGTGAATATTCTCATCAAAATGCAGGTCTAACATTTTCTGGACCTGTACGAAACTCAGTGATGCTTGACATTGCCCTCTGGCACGAAGCCCCACAAATTAGTTGCCTGCAGTGAAGCAATCCACTGGGACCTGCTGAAAATACTTCCATGAAGCTTTTTTTTTCATTCATCTCTTGCTCTTTTTTCTTGGGGGGGATTTTTGACTGTTTACATTTTCACCTGCAGAAGATGTGGGCTCCTTTACTAAAGGGGTGAATGCCTGGTGAAGAGGCCAGCAAGGCCTGCACAGCCTGGGAGGAGGGTTGGTGGGGGGCTGCACCTAGGCATGGGGACAGGGACCACCACGGCAGTGGCTGCAGGAAGCCAGGGACCTCCAGGTCCACCAGGGAACTCCAGGTCCACCAGGCAATGAGGGGAAATGCTGCAGGTTGCCTGAAGGTGAGGGTGGATGGGGCAGGGCTGTCTCTCCATTCAGGTCGCCTGAGCTGCAGGTTTGAGGCCTGTGGATCTGCAAAGCCACCTCTGCTGTGCTGTGCGAAAAGACACTGTGAACTGTCAAATTAAGACCAACAGGAGGTGCATTCTTTTTTTAGATTTAAGAAGGGACACTCAAAGCCTGTTCTGCTGCAAACCTCCCATGTGCCTTTGGGGCACACTGAGCTTTGCTTTTACATTGGTTGAGTTGGAGACTCGATGCCAAATATCTTCCTCGGCTGAACTTTCAGGCCTTGCCCAAGCTGAATCAGGGCTGAGGTGTTTCTGAAGTTGTTTCTTGCCAAAGGAGCCACCCAAAAACCATCTTCCTGATGGCCAGTGCAGCTGTCTGTGGTACATACACTGTTTACAGCAAAGGACACTTACCACCAAGTGCTGCACCAGCTTAACCAGCTAACCAGGTTTAAGATGAACTATCATGTGAAGCATAGCAGCCCATGCACTAGCATGGAGGTACAACCGTGAAACAGAAAAGGAATGGTCACAACCTCCTGGCTGTTTACAGCCCGGAGAAAGAAAAGCTGTTCTGACTGCTAATGGCTGCTGATCACCTCTTTTAACTTGTGGAAACCTCTCTGCCCCTTAGGTTGCAAACCCAAAGAAGGGTGAGGATCAATACCGTCAGGTCTAGTATCTTTGTGACTTTTCCACCAATACCTAAGTGATACCATCAGAGAAGTTAGAAATTCACAACTGCAGGGTCGTCTTGCAAAGAAGCTTTTAGAGCTGGATTTCATACATCATTAGCCAGGACCAGGACTACTGGGGACCTTCGCGTGGGACTTACCCAAAGGTGGTAGAAACATCCTGTGAAATGGAGACGGAACCTCAGCATTCAAAGGTCAGATTTACTGATAACTTCACAAAGGTGTTTTTCACATTTCTCTTTGCCCAAGATACCAATGCAGTACTTGAGAGGAGACTGTTTTGGAAAACAGCTCTCTGGAGCACTACTAGGCTGCTCCGTGCTCTGGAGCATCACAAGGCAGAGCTCACACAGGCAGTGTTTTTCTCATAAGAGAGCGGATCCCAGAAGATCTCTGAAGATGGCAAAATGCTACCCGCAGCCATTTATTATTTTTAGCCAAGGAAAAAAAATTTGATAAACTAAGTGGTTTAATCGGTGTAAGACCCATTGCTTAAGCAGCAGGCTTTCTCACATGATCAATTTGAAGACAAAGAAAGAAAATCCTACCAAAGCAGAGCCCAACCTGGGAACTGATAGAGCACTGTCAGCATCTGCAGTAAATGACTCAGAGTTTGACAACTGAATTTATTAGAAAGAAAGATCTGGGCTCCGATGGATTCAGTCTTGTTGAAAAATTAATGGACTTATAAGTCTCCTTTGAGCTTTTTGGAACATTAATACCTATTTTTATTTGTATTACCTTGATTTTAATGATTTTACTCTTACATGTGAACTGTACATAAATATTGACCTTGTCAGATGTCCACTGGAGGAAGGACCCTGCCAGCTCCCTGTGCTCCACATTTTCTGCTGGACACGGAGAGAGTGTCTAGCTGATGTAACCGTATTTTTGCTCCATTCATACAATTAGTTTAAGAATATTTTTATAGAATGATTATCTGAATGTAGGGTAACTTGATGGAGGAGTGCTTTCTAAAATCAGATGAGTTGAGCACGAAATGTCATTTGTGCTAATCTGTCTGAAACTAGGGAAGTGTGAAACGTGCTGTTGGGAGAAATTATCTCTTCTGTGGTATTACAGGCCAGGAAAAAAAATCTGTTTATTACACAAAATAAAAAGTATTTATAACAAAGCTTTAACTTATTCTCACTCATTCCTGGCTAAGTTAATGTGTTATTAATTGTGCATTTTTGGATATAATTTGAGAGGGGGGAGGATGAACTATCTCTAGCACTGCAGCCGCTTAACTGTAACAATCACATTTTCTTTTTAATAGAGTAAGTTAATTTTTAAAGTGATCTACAGAGGAACAGATGGGGGAACAAATTCTCTATGGGTATCTCCTGGTACACCGGCACTCAGGGCGCAGAGCCGGGGCTACTGCCAGGCACATCTCCCTTGCAGTCCTTCCTCCCCTTCTTCTCCTGTTATCTTCTGTCTGGCGACCAGAAATGGAAAAGCAGCCTCTGAAGGTGAAAATTCCTCTGGTGTTTGAGCTAGCCTCACGTTGCAATCGGCTTCGTAAACAAACTCCTTACTGGGCTGCAGCATCCCTCAGCAGGGTCCTGTCTTGGGGGTTTGTCTGTATGTCTGTGAGCACCATGTGCCACCAGCAGCAAGGGAGGGACGTGGGTGCAAAGAGAAAGTCCGGAGAGGAGTCCCTAGCCTGCTGATCACAGTGACAAAGCCTAGGATAATTAACTGCTGCCTCATCCTCTATTTTGTTTCCCTATTGGCATGTGAGCTCTTGCTATGCAGGAAGCAAAAACCCCACTGGCTTCAGTTAAACTGGGGATTTCACTCCGGATTGCATCATCCTCATATTTTGTCATTAATTATTGCTCTGTGACTTTATTTGTAAAAGCGAAGAGCAGCAACACATCAGTCATGAAGCAGACTTGAACTGTGGCTTTTTCACGCCCTGTGATTTTGGAAGGAGGTCTCTGACAAGGGGGACTTGGAGGCTGGAGGCTGCTCTAGCGGGTGATCTGAGAGGCTCCCTGTGCTCCTGCAGCGTGCCCTGTCCTGCTCCCCTCCCCATGCACACACCCTGCTGCCAGGCAGAGGGGCTGCCAATTAGCACCCAATATTTTTAATCCAAATTCTTAGACTGGAATGTGTGCTTTAAGGTTACCAGTTAGAGTATAGTGTTAGTTCAGGCAGCTGATTCCGAGTCCCTGCAGGGAATAACCCCACCACTGCAGGAGGAGCTGCCTTGGGTGGCTGATGCTCCTTTAGGTTCCCAGTTCTGCCCTAGAAATGAAAGAAGAGTCCTGCAACATACAATTAAAAAAATCTTTAATAATGGTAATTACAGCCCGGTAAATAGGACAGAAACTGAAAAAACCCACCATTTTCTTTGACATATATTTTTCTTTAAAATATTTCCTGTATCTTCTACCACCTCTGAAACTCGGCACCACCTTCCTAGAGTATGTAGAAGCTGATCATTGATGCAGGAGGTAAATGTACCTTAGCTCATTGTTTGTGATGGTGGGAAGCATTTTTAACCCTTCTATTAAGGTGATTTACATAATAGATAGAGCTGATTTTGAGAGTTCTGAATTATACATGCAAGAAGAAAAAAAAAACTTAGCAAAAGCTGATGCCTCTTCATTTTAAATAATGAAATTATTGTCTATTGTATTTATTATTAATGACAGTAACGTTGTGTTTATCTGACAAATTTGGTTCCAGATTTTCAAAATGAGATGAGGTGTCCCAGAGCCATGCCGTGGTAGTACTGCATCTGCCTGAGCTCAGAGAAGGAAGGGTAGTTCCAGGAGCTGGTTGGGGAGCAACACATCCAGGAAGGAAAGCCACTGCCAGGAGAAAAGCCCCCTGTGACACCCAATAGTGTGTGCACACACGTCATCCCTACGCTACCGGACAGGCTGTTGCAAGATGTAGATCACAGAGACGAGAGATGACAGGGTGCTGTGAGGCATCAACGAAGTTTCTGGGAAGATGTCTCAGGAGACAAGAATTAGTGTGACAGCCACCGATGTGCTCAGGCCCTGCTGCCAGCCATGCCCCAGCAGCACAGGTACCGTGCAGGGTGGCCCCAGTGAGGATGCCGGCCATACCCCTGGCTCCCTGGGCCTCCTCTATGCCACCCCAGCCTCAGCAGCTTTGCCACAAGCAGCAGCAGTTCTCCATGCAATCAGTCTCATCCCCAGCTGCCAAGGGTCCCTGCTGATGCCCCACAATGAGGTGCCCAAGCCAGTGAGGTATATTTACATGTCTGCTCCTTTGGGACTGAGAATCAGGGATCCTGAGTTGAAGCCTCATCTTTAAACCACCACCTCCAAAGCTGCCTGTATCTGTAGGTGCAGCAGGCTGGGTTTGATTGAAACATGCTTTTTCCCCCCAAGTCAGGGAAGTTTCACAAGATCTGTTTTGGCTCGGAAACCACACAGTCCAAGCAAAACTGAAACATCCTCTCTGGAAAAAGATACAGTTGTCTGGGCATTTTAGAGTTATGCTAAGAATTTTGGGTTCATTCTGGGAGTCCGTTTCAATGTCAACTGTATTTTGAGAAGCAGTTTTGGTTGAGCTTGTCCCCCTTCCTGACTATCCCTCTTGGTCCTCAACAGCCACTCATACACTTAGGCAACTGTGTGCAAGGAGGTGCAGTATGTGCCTTGGTTTGTTTCCACAGCAAGTTATCTGCCTGGATGGCCCATGAATGGATGGGCCAGACCTCTACGTACCCGAGATGAACCTACCTCAAAACTAGCACCATATTTGAGGAGATAGAGATTTGAAGCCCAGACTTTGCTGCTAGCCGGCACCGAGCACGCTGGGCCTCCGACAGAGCTGGTTTGCCTTCTAGCCAAGATGAGGAGCACTCTTTAAGGTAAACCACGCTAAATGGCCCATGTCTACCTGGATTAGCAATTATTCACTCTTGTCAGGAGAGAAACCCTTTAAAGAAATGGCAAATGGCTTCAGTGGGCAATGCCTGTCATGGCATTGCATTAGATTGCGCTTTATGCGTGACTGATCAATATGTTTTTTATATAGGTATGTAAAGCTGCATCAGTTCTCAGCAAATGCAATATTCATGGAGGGGTGGTGTCATGGGCATCTCTCCCCACGGCCAGAGCAGCCTGTGGTAAATGCAGGACAGGCAATCTCATACCTTGCAGCTTGGCCACCCTGTAGCGAGGATGCAGGAGAAGAGCAGAAAAAGACCGAAACATTCAATATCTGACAGTGTGGCAGAAAAAAATATAATCAATATCTAGTCCAATTAGAGCAGTGGTCTGATTCTTGCAAAAGAGCTTTTAACCAGCTTTGCCAATGGTGACTCTTAGCAACAGTGAGAGGAAGCTTCTCGAGAACATGGAAGCCTGCCGTTCCGTGTGTTTTCCCCCACTGAAGAGCTCTGCCTAGAGAGAATCCAGGGATTCTTCTTTGCTTTGTTACATTTTCTGGGGTTTTGTAGTCCCTTCTGGAAATAAAGCTTTCAAAATGTGACTTCTCAGTTAATTTTAGAATATTATGTTCCTTTATCACAGGGCACTTCCTACTTTTGGTTAAGACAAGTTGTCTATCCTGTGGCAAAGCCAGATTTGATTGCTCTCCCACTCCAACTTCTTGCATTATTGAGAAAGGGTTTCTTGCCCTCCTTGCACTGGGCTGACTCCTCAGCCCAGGGCACTGGGGTGACCAAGCCACGGGCTAGTGGCACTTCTGCTATCTTTCTTCTCCCCTACCTACATGCGTCACAGGCTCAGACCAGAAGGGCAGGAGCATTAAAGTAATGGTGCTGGGAAACATTTCTAGTTCTCAGCCCATCCCATCCATTGCTTCCTCACCCCTAAGGACTACCACCCACGGTTTCATACTCATTGCTCAGTTACATTAAGTGGGAATTGTGTGCTCAGCTCTCCTCTCAGTCAGGACACAAGTGCTTCCCAAACTGGCCATTCATCTGGACACCTCCTTTTTGGGGGCCATATATTTCAGGCTTCATGGGATTTTTGGGGGCCATATATTTCAGGCTTCATGTTTGGGAGATGGGACTTTCCCCCATTGAAGCTGCCAGAAGCTGCAGCAGTTCAGCCTTAAGTACGTGTTTACTCCTGGATAGCTGGGGACAAGGTGGGGCTGGTCATCACCTTTACTTCCATGTCCACCTGAAATTATTGGTTCTTCCAGCACTTGAGCTAGGAAATGTTGATTTATTCATCAAGATGGATATGCACAGCTGTAAACAGGAAATAATACGTACCTCATGAGGCTTTTTGCTTCTGTAAATTTAACTTCTGATTCTGTTACTTCATGAGTCACCACAAGGAAGGTCTAGGGTTTTCTTTCACCGCATATCCCTAAACCATTTTTAAAATGCAATTTAGTTGGTTCAGTTCCCAACAGAAAAAAAATTTCCATCCCCTACCAATTGCATCTCACTTATCCTTCAGGAACCAGCTATGGGGCTTAAAGAGTGAGCCCATGTTATGGGTGCCAAATCTCGTAGTTTATCATTAGGCTGATAATACTCTTCACCCTCATTACTATTCTATCATTAGGATCTGAGTGGTTTGAGTGCTTGACTAAGTGGCTGTTTTTTCTCCTCAGAGGTATATGAGATGCTGCCTCTCAGCAAGGTGTCCTGAAAACCTTTTCTTAATGAACAAGTGATTAAAAGGCTTAAGTGCAAGTAAGCATCCAAAACACAAACTGCATTATCAAAGAATGAGCCAGAAATAGGCGAATCCTCAGTGCCACCGAGAGCACAGAGGTCCTTCACTCAGATACTCTTGATGCTCTCTTGTTTTGTCTCAGTGGTACCTGCTGGGCAGGGTCCCATGGATGGCTGGCTTGTCCTCTGCCACCCCAGGACAGAGCTGGCTTTTCCCTTGTCCGCATACATGCCCCTGTTCCTGGTCTCGGGCAGCTCAGGAACACACTGTGGGGACCCAGCTCCTGCCAGGGCTGTGTCTCCTTCGACTTGGCTGCCAGGAAAAGCAGAGCCAGCGAGTGAGAGTGAGACAGCCAGAGTCCTCAGTGGCTTGTACTTCTGTGCTATGTTTCACCACGTCAGATTTTAATATTTCATGTGGAGGTACAAGAAAATAACACCTGGGCTGCGGTAGGCAGCATCCCTTCCCAAGGAGTAGAGATGGCTGCAGCAGATGAAAGCACATCCACTCTGGAAGGAGTGTCAGCCAAGGAAACGCAACATCCCTGGTGTCAAACCTTGGTCCTTCTGAAATCAGGAGAAGTTTGGCCAGTGGTTGCAGTAAACATCAAATTTCACCTCATTTTCCTCACCAGACACGAGTGTCATGCAGGCATACCATGGCTACATACCTTGTGCTGCTTCTCTGAGGGAGACCTTGGTGCTGCCCCAATGTCAAGGCAGCTCATGCATGGTATCACCTTGCTCCCCAGCTAGGTATGGGGTGAAGAGGAAGGCTCTGGGGAAGCAATGGTGGGTTTAACACACCATGACAGGACCTCAGTATAGCACTAGTGCCGATGCCATGTGTCTGGTCAGGGCCCTTTGGTGGCACAGGCTGCTTGTTCTCAGAAAGAGGAAAGGTGGAGAGATAAAAATAAAACCCTCTCCCTGACATTTGGCAGAATTTCTCTTCCATTTGTTTCTATTTCTGCCCTCTTCTGCTCCCATTTGTTCCAGTAACTGAAACAGCAGCATGAGCTGACACTATCTGTCATTACCCACATCATTTTCAGTGACACTGGTTCAATTAACTGCCCTCACAGATGTCTTTGTGTTCTCGAGAATGAAGTTTCATTTCCCTGGCTCCAGAGCAGCTATTTGTGGGGATGGGGTCAGCTTGGCTGTCTCTGGTGTCCCGGGGAGTTGTCTGGCTGATGTGTGGGGCTTACTACTTCCTGGTGACCCCAAAAGACCTGGGTACCAGGTGCCTGTACCATCCCAGCACCATGTCTGAGTTTCACCACCACTGAATAAATTAAACCTCTGGTCTGGTCTCCCCAGAGGCCGATACCCTGTGATTGTTTTCTTCTTGTTCAGTCGTTGTGACAGCCTTGCTCCGAGCAGTGTCTTTGGTGGGGCTCCCTGGGCATGGATCCCCACCAAGAGCTGGGTTTGGGCAGTGCTGCCAGGGGGGAGGCTGAGACCTAAGGAAGAGCTGTCCTCTTCTCAGTACCATGACCTGGAGAAGAGCTGCCCAGTTTGCCTCAGTTTTTCTCTGACAGTCCTATTCTGGAGCATCTTGTTTATTGCAATTCTCTTCAGTCACCAGAATTTAGCATCCTCAGTTTTGATTTAGATTGTGGTTTCTATATAGATAGCATCTCGGCACTTATGACTTCCTTGTAGGTTGTCATTAAGGGCCGTGTATTAGTTTCCAGCGCTGCCTATTTTCTCCCAAAGGCACCTCTTCTCCTTCCAGTCATTTGAGACACCTGGGGAAAAGGAACATTTTGCATTTGCAGACACTAGGTTATGACCTTGCTTCAGCTGAAAAGGGCTTTTGACAGTTTTGACGGAGGAGAGGTTAGTATAATCCAGGTTATAATAGACTTACCCAGTCCCGGACCTTGGTTAACATCTCATTCCTCTTCTCCTGAAGAGAAGAAGGTGTACAAATCATCTCATATACCTCGCCCAGGGCTGCAGGCACAGCGCTGATTCACTGGAGGGCAGGGAATCCAGGAGAAATGCTTTATTAACTTCTCACCCTGCTGGCAGTCTAGGTAGGGGAGGTGGGAAATGGAAGCTTGGAATTAAAAGTCTGATAACTTGCCAGGGAGATGATGACAAAAATCAAAAGGGAAAGCACATTTTATTTGCAAAGTTCAAGAAGGGTATTACAATCAAGAAGAGGAAAGCAAATTGACGCATTAAAAATAAAGCACTTGATAGGAGCTATTTCAAAGGGTGGCTAAAAAGTGTTTCACTCAAAGTCTCTCATGACACCAACTATCCTCCCCCCTCCCCCCCATTCCCCCCCCCCTCCACTCCTGTCACATCCATTAATTGGATTACAGCTGTTTGCGATGCCAGCCCGGCTGAGGCTGCGTAGCTGCGTGTTGCAATAAGGTTTATGTCACAAGTGAGGAGGGTTAAGTCTCCACCTTGAATATTGAGTTTTATGGCACTGATCTGTCATCAGTTGAGAACTTTGTCTGCTTCCTTCCGGGACAGGCCGACGCAAAACAGCGGTGATGGGCTGGAGGTAGTGGGACCCTCTGTTTAGTCCAGTGTGGAGGTGGGGAGCTGGCAGAGAAAAACACAACTTTAGCTCAAGCCTGGCTTTTGTGCTCATTGTTGTTCACTCGTGCATGCAGGGAGCTCAGGGACCCTCTGCTGGAGCCTGGGAGCAGAGTTGCCACCATCACTGCCCCAATTCCCCTTCTTGCTGTCACAGACACCCCAGGGGAACCACCAGCACAGTCAGGTGTTTTGCATTCCTGTGGGCAGGCTTAGCTAGGAGAAGGGCAGGCAAATTTTTTAAGGTCAGGTTTATTCCAAAAAAGGAGTAAACTTGTCTTTGGAGATAAGAAATTCCAGTGGGAAAGTGCCCCCAGGTCAGGAGCAGAAAACCCAACACCTTGCAAGTCGGCTGGTCTTTGTACAAAAATATCCATCTCTTGGTACAACACCAGAAGCCTTCTCCTCCTTCTGAGCCCTGGGTCTTCTCTGAAAGCTTTAACTGGTGACACCTCGAGTACTTTGGGGCTTCTACTTAGAACCTAAAACCCCTTTTACTGCTCATCTTCAGAGGAAAGGGGGAATGTCCTGTGAGAAATGTGGGCTCTCTCCACCATGAGTGCTCTCACAATTGTACACTACCCTTTGGTGAAGATAATGATGCTGTATTGACATATATATGTATATACGTACATATATATTTCTCTCCAATCCTGTCTTTTAGCTGCTGATCCTGAAAGCTGTGAGGGCAGGGATGCAGGACCAGGCTACGCTCTGTTTAGCTCAGTCTCAGAGCGGAGAACAGGAGAGGCCATGGGGAAGAGATGGGAGTGAGATGTGCACTGCTGATGCTCTCCCAGAGCCACGAACTCACCTCCATCACTTCGCTGTCAGAGACTTCCAGGGAGACTGGAAACTCTCTGAAACTCATTTCTTCTCGCAGCAGGAAGCCAAAAGAGAGCCAAGACTTTAAATAGTCAGCATAAACCTCTGCCGGACCAGTTCTTCAGTGTAAGGTTCATTTCTTCAAAAGCATAGCATAAATATTTCAACAGTTCTTCTGACATTAGAATTACCTAGATGGGCTGAGATTAAAAAAACCAAAAAACCCAAAACCAAACCTGAAACAAATACAATGCATCAAATTGCATTGCATCAAATCACCCCCGCTCTCCCGGTACCCACCATGACTGCATGAATTACAGGTCGAATGGCAGGGGCAGGTCACCAGAGCTCAACAAGAACATGGCAGGGCTCAATCAGTTTCAGGGAAAGGCAAGGAAGAGAGGCTGACGCAGGAAACGGCTTCTCTGCAAGGCAGAGACACAACAGAGCAGGGCTCTGCTGCCAGTAAGGGAAACAAAAGGACCATGGGAAGGGCAGGAGAGAAGGTGCTGGAGATGCAGGAGCAGTGGGGAAAAGGTGCCCAGGGGGCCATTACTCACCCTTCCAGATCTTGCGTGAGAAACCCGTGGAATCATCAGTCTTAAAAGAAAATTAAATATTTAGAGATCGGATTAATGAAGATGAAATGCGTATCTCCCCCCAAGAAAACCCACACCTTTTTTAGCTCTATGAGTGCTAAAGTGCTCTATGAATCTAAAGAATTTGTTAGCACAAAGTGATGTGGATCCCAAAACCACAAGTGAATTAAAAAACGTGTTTAAACAAATATACATGCCTCTTGCTTGCCATTGGAAGCTATGGGATCCCTTAGCAGAGTAAACTTCAAGTTCTTCTGCTATATTAAGCATTTCCATCGATTTTAAGGGTCTTTTAATTTTTTTAGTGATGCAGAGACCTGTTGACTTAATTTTGACCCGTGTGGGGAATGCAAGGGCTGAGCTGGGAGCAGGGCACTTGGAGGTGGAGTCTTAATAACTTTGTGTCAGGGTTTAGGTTTGTGTTTATTTTTGTTTTATTTTATGTGCTAAATTTGTAGGGGTAACATGAGTTGCAAGAGTTCATATAGCAAATTTTGAGGAGGCAGCTGAGCATCCTCCTGCTGTGTTTCACTCCGAGGGTGTCTTCATAAGCTTTTATGACTTTCTTCTGATGCGTGAGAAGTTCAGGAATGCCTTTTTATGCTGACAAGTGAGTAAGAAGCACTGCCAAAATGTGTGCTAAAAAGGGACTTTCCTTCCCACTGTCCACAATTCTCCCCTTTGGCATTCATGCTGAGGTTTGGTGTTCACTGCTCCCAGTGGTTAGATACTGGTCAGCGTGCCCTCCACTGCAGAGGGGACCCCCTGGGTTTCCATGGGGTGCAGGCAGTTGCATCCTCCCACTGATGCCAAGGAAGCACGTGGCAGAATGCTTCGTCTCAGGGCTGGAGTAGTGCAGGTACATGTTGGAGTGACTCCAGAGGAGGGCCATGAAGATGGTCAGAGGGATGGAGCACCCGTCCTATGAAGACAGGCTGAGAGAGTTGGGGTTGGTCAGCCTGGAGAAGAGAAGGCTCCGGGAGGACCTTATAGACCCTTCCAGTATCTGAAAGGGCCTACAGGAGAGATGGAGAAGGACTCTTTATCAGAGTGTAGTGATAGAATGAGGGGTAATGGTTTCAAACCGAAAGAGGGAAGATTTAGATTAGATACTAGGAAGAAATTCTTCCCTGTGAGGGTGGTGAGGCACTGGAACAGGTTGCCCAGAGAAGTTGTGGATGCCCCATCCCTGGAAATGTTCAAGACCAGGTTGGAGAGGCTTTGAGCAACCTAGTGGGAGGTGTCCCTGCCCACAGCAGGAGGGTTGGAACTAGGTGGTGTTTAAGGTGTCCCTTCCAACTCTAACCATTCAGTTTATGAGCTCTATTCTCTTTATGAAAGCAGAGGCAAAGTCCCTGAACCCAGCAGGTTCTTCTGTGTAAGCACAAGCATGCTGTCTCACTGTGGCTAGCAACCAGGCTCCTGGGCTCACCAGGACTTTGCCGAAGTGAAGGCACATATGAAGCAGGGGATTTGGGAGAGACCTGGCACAGAAAACTAACAGCAAGGCAAGGGAAAGCAACTGATATGGTGTGAGATAAATTGAAGAATGGAAGGGCTGTGGGGTAGCAGCAACCTTATCGGGTTTTTTTAGCCTCAATCTAATTAAAAGAGATACATAATTAAAATGAAGCAATTAACCATTCTGTAATTAAATACAAAAATAATTAAGTTGAAATTGAACACGATAACATCCAATTGTCAGGACAGGATTTATTCGTACTTTAATCTGATGAATTATTTTCATTGTTCTACTGATTGCGTTCCCGTGGAAAGGAATCAGTCGTTTCTGCAACAGGGGACGCAGGCTGTCATTTCATGTCCTTTGGGTTTCATTGAAACCCCGAATTGGGCTTATTGAAACTATGATACAGTGTGTATATGGACCACGATCCCATGTTTCCACAGAAAGGACTGCAGTATGCCAGTGCACCAAGGATTTCATGTTATAAGCTACATTTTCCATCATACTATTTCGTCCATGTGAAACGTAAAGCACTTTGCTTAAACACTGGTTTTGTTGCTGCATAAATGGTGATGCTCTGTCTAGAATTTCAGATCAGAAAAAATAAGCAGATGGACATGAAGCCCATTGCAGTGCAGCAAGTGAAGGAACACATTTACAACCACATTTTGACAGGTAGACCCTGATCTATCGGTATTTATAGACCTGCTTCTGTTTCACTGTGCTTACGTGTAAGGTGTTTATGTGCTTTGCTAGATCAGGGCATTAAAAAGTGGGGTTGCAATTGCCCAGATTAAGAGTAGGTCACTTATTCTGATGCCTTTATGGGAGGTTTGAGTACAGGGGTTTATACTTCCCACCTTGAACAGGGGATCAAAAAAGTCTTTTCCTCTTTCTCTGTGCCAACAGTGACAACTTAGTATCGCTCATCTCAGAACAAGAGCATGTCTTGGTGCCTTGCTTGTCTTCAGAGGAGTTGCAGTGATTTATGAAATAACTGAAGTCATCTGGGCAAAAGACAACAAAGAACAGTTAGAAATACTGTAAGGATGGAGATCCATCTTTCATTTGGACATTTTCAGCTAACAAATTTCTTGCTGGTGTGGGGATTTAGGACATGAGTAGTGTCCTTCATTGCTCTTTTCTTGAAGCATATTGCTATTTGTGTAGCTTTTGGTCTTCTGTACTAGAAGTCTTGTGCTTGCAACAGTGATGGAGTGAGCCATGTCCTGCGTGAATATATAGTAGTGGTTTGGTGGACTCTTCCAGACGGAGCATCTATTTCAAGCAGCTGCCTGTAACTGAGGTGAATGGCAAACTGTGGACCTTTTTTTCAGTCTCAGTTCTGCACTTGGAAAAAAAAAATAATACAAGTGTGGATTTATCTGTGAAAAGAATCATCTCAGTTAAGATCACAGGAACTGCCAAATTTTTCAGCCTCCATGGAGATGGGATACTGAGCAAGCCTGGCCTTAGATTCTTCAGAGAAAGGCACAAGAGAACCAAGACAGACAGATGTCAAATAGTCTCCTGCTGCTGCTCACATAGTTCTCTAATACTTAGGCTGGTGCAGGGCACAAAAAACAGTTTAGTATCTATTCCAGAACTTGTTGTCTAATTTAAGGAGCAAAGTCAACGGTGAGGAGTAATTAATAGGAAATCTGTACTGCAGAGAGAAACCCAGCTGTGATAATGGATATAAAAATAGGTATGGTAGTGGAGAGCCGTATAGCTCAGAAAATACCCATCATATAGTAAATGTCATCTCATTGTTCAAGAAAATGATGGTCCTCCCCCACAAGGCTGAAAATATGATGCTAAATTCACTTATAGATGCCTCACTAATACTGGAAAGGTGGCAGAGAGGGAAAAACTCATAAATGAGAAACAGAGAAGGCTGAACAAGCTGATTTATGGGGAAAGATTAAAGTAACTAAACACACATAACTCAGCTAAATGACATCTTGGGGGAACATAATTGCTGACTCCAAGGACTTGAAGGATTGGGCACCAAGGATTGAGAAGAATCCCCAGGGCCACGCAAAGTTGGGAGCTATATAATGGGGAGAAATGTGTGAAACTGGACAAATGAAAATTCAGGTGGGGGCATGAGAAATGGCTCCTTACAGAGATATTTCTTGAAGAGTGAAATCCTCTCCTAAGGGGAACAGTGAAATCTTGGGTTGCTTGGCACTAAACTAGAAAAGCGCTTGAAAATATACCAAAAGGCACAGATCTGCATCCACAGTGGGGGCACTGGGTAAGCTGTAACTCTTTTCTATGTCTAAGTACTATGGTTTTATATTTTTTTTTTAATGAAGCTGGGCTATTTGTCCCTTTTCTATGGTGCCTGCCTGCAACCCTTTGGTGCTCTGCATTCAGCATCATTCATGGCCCCAGCCCCGTCAAGCTCCATGCACTGATACAGCAGATTCCCCGAGCTGAGTCACACCTCAAAGGGAGCCGGTGCCACGCCGCGACGAGATGACTTCTCTGCTTTGTTCCCTGCAAGAAGAAGTGTCACTTGCTAATTGTACAGCACCTCTTGTCTTTCACGTAGTTCTGCTGGCAGCAGCAGCAGCAGAGGTGGCGGTCTGTTGGCACACACCGGCAGAGCCAGCCCTGGGTGACAGCCAGTTGCACACATGCAGCAACAGGAACAAAGCTCTTGCCCTTCCTAAAGGGCAAGACTCTCACACTTCCAAAGACAGGGCCCTCTGCTGAAGGACCCGCCTCGTTAGCTAGCCCTCGGTGTTTTGAGGAGTTAATGAATGCAGCTTAGTAAAGGACAGCAGAGAAAACAAGTAAGTTTTCTTACCAGTGACCCCAGATTGCAGAGTCATTTCGGGTACGTCGTAATACTCAGATTGATCTGGGACATAAAATCTCTTGAGGGGTAACGGTTAAAAAATCTGTAAAAATCAAAACAGAACAAGGGCATTGAGACTGCCTTTTGTGCTAGGGGAAAACACAGGGGTCCAGACTTTGTCCCATTATTAATTTGATTTTTTGATGGCGACCAAGCAGAGCTGGACTGGTCATCCTTCTCTCCAGCAAGCTAAGAAACCCCACAGAGACCCCACTGAGGACATCTGGTTCCCAACCCCACCCCACATCCCTCCAGCGGGAGGTAGGTGCTGGGGAAAGGGTTAGGGGGGTGAGTTAGACTGTGCCCATTGCTGAGATCCAGCCCAGCTCTCCTGCTGGGGCTGTGCCAGCTGGTGCAGGTCAGGCCAGCCTCTACCTTGTGCTGGTGACAAGGGCAGGAACGAGACGTGCTGTCAGACCCAGGCAGGCAGAGGCTGTTCACTGCTGTAACAGTTAGGTTGGGGAAAAATTGTTCACTGTTGTAATCTGTGCTAGGTGACAAAGAGCAGCCAGGCAATGATTTTTACCTCTTTGCCCTTTCTGTCTGGGGTCTCCTGCTTCTAAACTTTTATATGAAAAAGGAGGAGATGAGGCAAAACGAGAATGGTCTCAGCATCAAAAGGATGGTAGTCTCTGTGTGGATATCTACTTTTTTCACTCTTACAAGATGATGCTTGCATCAGTCGGCATCTGCAATGCCCAAGAGTGCCCGTTACCAGCAGTCAGGTTCCTCTTGAGTGGCTGAGAAGAAAGCAGCATAAACGTGTCAATAGAGCACCAGCGATTTGTGGAGTGATTATAATGCAGTAATCAGGGGGGTGGAGGGGAGCAAACCCTGCCAAGACTCAGCCAGCTCAAAGGGAGCCGCTGCTGGGGTGCAATGCCAGGCCTCTCTCATCTGCAGAAAAGCCCAAAAACTTCCCAGGAGTCACTCAATAGTGAGGCAGTGCCGGCTCCCCGGATGAGCTGGCACCCCCAGACCCCATGCAGCCACCTCGTGCCACCAAGGGATGCCACGGCCCCAGGGTGTGGGAGCACCCCCAGTGTCCCAGCAGCAGGGGAGGGTGCTGGTGAGCATCAGGATCCGAGCCACCCACAGAGACACTGCCTTTGGTTGTCCTCTGCCTGTCTGGGCTCATGCCAGAGACCCAACAACCTCGTCTTCTAGAAGGTCTGAAGAGTTGGTCTCATTTAGAGATGGGTTATTTGCCACTAAGTACCACTCAGCACCCGATTTCCAGAGCTGGTCTGACATATGAAAAAGCATTCCAGTCCTTCCATGGTACTCTCCCTGGTTTTTTTTTGTTACCGCAGCACATTTCGGTTGAGAAAGGCACTTGAAAAGAATTGGTAGGCACAAATAAAAATATACCCATGCGGACAGGCAGCAGGGGAAGGAGCACTGCAGTCATGTGCAAAGTTGGGGGATACTTCTGCAAACCAGCCCCCACGGTCCTTCAGAGACGCTCAACCCCCCTGGGATTGGCAAAGAAACCTTCAGAAAAAGACATCTCTCCTGCATCCAGTGTTGTCTACATTCCTCTCCTGGGTGGTCAGACCAGATAGGCGCAGTATTGATTCATTACTTCAGGATATTTTTTTTTGGGGGGGTGGAGATGGCTGTACTGCGTATTCCCCATGCCATCTTATCATTAATGCATTAAGGAGCTGAACAAGCAATAAGGGCAAATGGACTTCAAAACACAGGGAACTGTCTCCATAGGGCTCAGACTGATTTACGGCAATTACGTCTTGGCAGCATCGCCAAAGCCCATTAAGCCCCGCACCTGGCTGTAACTTGAACAGTCCCCCCGGTTTCCAGGGGGGGGACCTCACCATTAGTCACCCCCGGCCCTGCCACGGACCCTTCTTCTGCGTGATGGAAGGCGAGATGTAAAGCAACGTGGGGAGGATTAACAAAAAGTTAATAGGCTGCAGAGGGCAAATTGATCCGAAATCCAGCATCGGATACTGTTTCAGATGCCGGGATGCTCTGCTGGCCTCCTTCCAAGGTCTGAGGGGAAGGGACTGGAGACGGAGCCTGGAGCCATCGCGTTTGACTCAGGTTCTCCTTGTCTATCCGCTTGCTGTTTCATTACCAGAGGTGGGCCGGTGGTTCAGCTATTAATTTTCTTTCCCTGCTTTTTTTTGAATTTTTATTGCTTTTTAAAAGGTGTCTCTTTGTGACACCATTACATCGTCGGGGCAGCTGTGTACAAATCACCAAGAGAAAGCGTAGTGGTGCTGGAGCCGAGGGGACAGCCTGTGCAAAGCCCTCCCAGGGAGGAAAAAAAGCTGGGTTTGCCACGTGCATGCTGTTTGCACCCAGGGCCGGAGAGGGGGAGGCACTGATAATGGGGAATATGACACCAAAAGCACAAAAAGGGGGGATACTTCTGCAGCATCAGCGCACCGAGGACACGTAAGGAGTCTCATGACAGATCCCAGTGCTGAGGCAGATGTGGATGGACAAGGTTTTTCCAGAATCACAGAATCACCATGGTTGGAAGGGACCTCTGAGATCATCGAGTCCAACCTCAAAAAAATAGAAAAACCACAACCAAAAAACCCCAAACAAAACAAAAAACACAACACCCCACCACATCACACCACCCACAAACCAACAATTTCGGGCACTAGAGCATGCCCTGAAGAGCCATGTCCACACGTTTCTTAAATGCCTCCAGGGATGGTGACTCCACCACCTCCCTGGGCAGGCTGTTCCAGTGCCTCACAGTAAAGTAATTTTTCCTCATATCTAATCTAAACCTCCTCTGCTGCGACTTCAGACCATTTCCTCTGGTCCTGTCATTATTCCCTTGGGAGAAGAGGCCAACACCCACCTCTGTACAACCTCCTTTCAGGTAGTTGTAGAGGGAATATTTTGCAGCGGAATATTTCGTTGAAGATACCACCAGTGCAAAAGACCTTCAGAGAAGTTAAAATTTACTCAGTGCTCCAGAAGTCTTTATGGCCCAGGTAAAATTTACCAGAAAAATGTCAGATGTCAGTGGATTGTATTAAATGTAAATATTATACAACTTGCAGCCTCCGTTTCTTATTGCAGCTTGGCACATAGCTCTCGTGGATCTCCTGTTTGAAGGGGAGTCTCTGGAGGTGCTGCTGCGGGTTTGGAAAGGTTTCAGCATGGGCTGTGCAGCCCATGCCTCCCCCTGGCTGACCGATGACTCTCATGGTGCCAAGGGTGCCTGGGTCATCAGAGAAGCCCACCCCGATATGCCTGTGACAGAGACTGCAGCAACACCCGATGTCCATCACCTCCAAACCAGCTGTGTCCTCAGGCAGCATCCTAGCAGGGAGAGGAGCAGGCAGTGGAGGATGCTTTCCTGGGTCCCACCATCACTGCCTCCAGTCCCAGGGGCTGAGCTGGCTGGGTCTCTCCCGGTGAGGTGATGTCTCCTATGGGTGATGCAGGGAGGAAGGATGGAGTCTATTGGCCTTGCTGCTTGCTTGGAAGAGGCTGAAGCACGTGGCAGTGATGGGATCATGCAATCGTTAAATGTGCTTGCATTTAATGAAGGGGAAGGCATTTCTGGAGTGTTCCCAGGGGGGCAAGTGCCACCAAGGCTGAGTGTGGACTCAATGCAGCTTTCTCCATCAACTTGTCCCCACTGAGCCTGAGAGACATCTGGTATGCTTACATTGCTGATGGATCGCTAAATGTGTTTTCTTGGTTGTTTCACCAATTTAACAAATTACTGCTTCTTTGGCCTGTCCTGCAGAACGGCAATATTGTGTTGTGCACAGGATATGACTAAGGGCTTGGTACATCTTTTCAGGATTAAGATGTCTTGAGGAGTTACAATGCTAAGTCACATCGACGTGTTTCTGCAGCTGGGCCGAGCCAGGGAAAGTGAGTCAGTGCAGTGCGTTGCAGCTGGTACCAACAGATGCTGGGAAAGGCCTCCGTGCCATGGAAATGCTGGTGTGGGATGCCTTGTTGTTCACCCTGCACATTACTCCTGTGGTACCAGCTTTTATTAAAAAAAAAGCACACAGGAATTTTTTTTCTTTTTTCTACTTGCTCCTCAGAACGTGTGATGGGAAAAAAAACCCAGTCCCAAACACTTCTTGCTACAACTTGTGTCACTTGGTGCTGCAGCGGATTTCAGCGTACTTTTCCCCCCGAGGATTAGCTTTGATAATGCTGCTCCTGAAAATCCCTCTCCTGCACTCTCTGGGAAGCTCACTGGTACAGCGTGAGAGTACACAAAACACGGCAGCCTGGCCCATTCACGCTGCAAGATAAAGATGGTTCAGAGTCACATTTCTCCTGTAAAAACTGTAAATACCATCTCTTTTACAGATAGAAAGATTTTCACTCTGTGCTTTAAACAGTGAGTGTACTATTTTTAAGTCAGGAGAATGTACGCTGGTATTATCTGGAAATAGCTTCTGGAAAGCAGTTTCAGTTCCTGCAGGCATGTAAACAGGGATGATCCTCAAGTACAAATTATATCATGTTTTTTTTTTTTTCTAATCCAAGAGACAAGACCTATTATCAGTTCATTCATGTGTTTTCCAGGAAGCTGAGGAATCCTGTTGATACTTGGAGGAGGGAGAAATTGCCTGAATGAGCAAAATCTCTCTAGTCATCGTTGCAGAGCCACATTGCAGATTTGGCTTTGAGAACAGATACCTCTTGTGCCCACCAAAGAAACAAACTGGCTAAAACCGTATAATGAGATAAGCACGTGCAATTCCTGCTGATATTCACAACAAGCCGAGGCACCGTGTGCTCATCAGAGACCTTGGCCTTCATGAGAACAGCAAAATATTTAGCCATCCCCTCACTACTAAGCTGTTGAAAGATGCCCCAGCAGCTCGCTGCATCTCCTGACAGGCTCAGGCTCAAGCACGTGCTGCAGTTCTGCATTTGGTTTCCAGAAGGTGATTTGGGAGAAAAAAAAATGCAGAAGTTTCCTGCTCAAGCAACCCCCACCAAACCTACCAAAAGTGGTTAAAATAATTCTAGGCGTTATTCGTGTATTTTGATCTGGCTGTATGTAAATGTGTTTTCTTTTCCCAGAATAACAACAGCTGGGTGTAACTGGGGTAGTTTCACACAGGGTTTAAGGGGTTGTGATTCAGTCTTTCAGACTTGGGACATGGGAGGAAGATACCGTGAGCCCCCATGGACACGCTGCAGTTCTGCATTTGGTTTCCAGAAGGTGATTTGGGAGAAAAAAAAATGCAGAAGTTTCCTGCTCAAGCAACCCCCACCAAACCTACCAAAAGTGGTTAAAATAATTCTAGGCATTATTCACGTATTTTGATCTGGCTATATGTACATGTGTAACAACAGCTGGGTATACATGGGGTAGTTTCATACAGGGTTTAAGGGCTTGTGATTCAGCCTTTCAGATTTGGGACATAGGAGGAAGATACCATGAGCCCCCATGGACACCTCCACTCTCCTGACAGAGGAAAAAGCATGGGCTTTCCTGTCTCATTTGACATATGCCATAAGAACACCTCGCTTTCCATCCCTTAAAGTAAGCAATTGCTGCAGCGGTGAGAAGATCTCCTTGGACGGACACAGTTGAAAGGTTAGCAGTGTTTATTGATTTAATAATTCTCACATTCTTTCTCGACAGATTATCTTTCCAGAGACATTAGCAGAAGCAGAGCCCAGAAGTGTAGGAGAGCATCTCCGATGTATTAGGAAGGCAAAGGACATGGGGAAAAGGTGATGAATTTCTCTGGTCCTGACCTATTAAGCCCCCAGTGCAGACTGGAAGACAGAATAGGAAATCCATGTACCTATATTCTATAGGGAACGTTTATAAGTACGCTGTTTATGTTGACCTTTCACACCAAGGTCATGTACCACTTTGTATTACATATTGGTTAGTCCATCACTGGTGCAGACAGCAGGCAGGGAGAGATCAAGGCTCAGAACCTTCTTTCCGTGGGAGCTGGTGAGCTCATGGACAGGGAGGAATCATGTGCCCTCTCTTGAATTAGGGTGAAGTGTTTTTCTAGGGGCAGAAGACTGGGATTGTAGCCCCAGAGTATGTTGGTCCCGCACTGACAACAACTATCAGATGCCTGTAGACACACTGCGGGCCTCTCTTGAATTAGGGTGAAGTGTTTTTCTTGGGGCAAAAGACTGGGATTATAGCCCCAGAGTATGTTGGTCCCGCAGTGACAACAACTATCAGATGCCTGTAGACACACTTCCCCAGATCAGACTCACCAGCTCACTGGAGGGATGAACAGCCCAGCCCTTCTAACCTGCTTTCCACTGCCATTTTTGATCATTTTCACAGCATCAGAGGGAATCAGTGACAACACGTCATATTCCCTTTTGGCTCTTCCCAGCAAAAAAAGGCTTTGCTACATGCGGGGAGGAAGCCCCATACATCTGGGAGCTGTTTGGAGGAGGTTGTGTGCCCACAGGAGAAATTTATCAGACCTTCCAGCCAGGCCATGGTAGAGTCTGGGACCTCATCCTCTTGCCACTGAGATCGGTCCAAATCAATGTGCCAATTTCCATGATTTCACTCTGCTGACAGAAGACTCCTGTTCTGAGCACCCAGCCCCTCCTCTTACTGGAGGTTTGTTGTTCTTCACAACAGATTGTAGCCAGTGGATCTTCGGCCTGAGTTTTGGAGTTGGAGTGGGCCTGCTTCTGAGTTGCACTCCATACCCTCGCAGCCATGGGTGTGCTGAGACATTTAATGGGTTGCTAATTGCTCTGATTACAAATCAAGACCAAAGAGGAATTGTTGGATGATGAGCTCCCTGGCAGAAAAGAAGATACCAGTGGAACATTTTTGGATGAATAATTCAGTAGGCAGGAATGGGAAATGAACAAGTCTTCTGCCTGCTAAAAGGAAGAAGAAGGAAAAAAACCTATACCAAAGACAAAGAGAAGATATCTCCTGCTGGAGAGAGGCCGACCTCTCTGAGCTTGAGCTTCAGCTTATGAACAGCAGCACAGCCTGGCCGAGCACTTCGCCGAGCCTTTGCGTGATTGCCCCATACCCAGTCACAAACCACTTTGCAAAGGAAAATAAAACCCCCCTCTCTGTGGTGACCATTGCAACCAAGTGAGAGCTCACAGGCTCAGGTTCTCATGTGGTGTAAGATCCCTCAAAGTCTATTTGGTTGAAAGAAGGTAAGCTAGTCACAAGCTAGCAAGCCATGAAATCTAGGATAGAGATTTCTCTTTGGGGAACATGGTAAGAGGGGTTTTCTACATGTTTTTTAAGTTTTGGGTCAGTAGAGTTGGAAGGTCTTAGCACAAAATTGTTCCTCCAAAATGAAAAGGAACGTTTTGCAAGTGTGATTTTTTTTGTTTCCATACCAGAGGACAATGTGCAAGCACAAGTCTTGCTCCTTGGAAGACAGGAGCATTTGCAGTGAGGGCTGCTTTTATTTAATGCACCTACTTAAATGTGCCAATATCAGTGCAAAACTTTCTCCCCATTCATGATGCTGGAGTTGCGATATCTTTTTTTTCTCTCTTTCCAATCACTCCTCTCACCCCCATTCTGCAGATACAAGCTAATTTAATCTCTTTGCTAACAAAGGGCTGCTGTCTTAATCTAGCGGTGACAACAGCAGCAAATATTTCAATTAAAACTGCATTCTGCAAAACAGCTTAATTCATTATATTGTCTCCTTTCCTTTGCAAGTGAGAACAGCCGTGTGAAGGACTTGCATCCATAAGTCTGAAAATAGAAATACGGTGGTTACTCTTCTGGCAGGGAGCGAGGACACTGCCTGAGCCACTGGAGCAAATAGTCAAAAGGGTAGAAAGCAGTAAATGGGAAACACCTATGCCAGGAGTGAAAGGCTTCAGCCAGATAAATTCTCCGCCCCCTGGAGAGGTGTCAGTGCTTCAGGCTGTGGAGGAGCCAACTTGACTCACTTGGTTTCTACAAAGCTGTCATGGGTAGGTGGGTCTGTACTGAGGAGCTTTGGTCCTTGCTTGGGCACCGAAGCCTCAGAGCCCTGCTCATCAGATGCTGCTAGAGGCTCCCACAGAGAGGGGCAAGGAGGAAACTTTCGGTTTAGGCTCCATTTTCTCTACCAGTTCATGTGCATAACTCAGGTTATGGTGCCTTCTGCAGTTTGCTTCCTCCCTTGGAGTCAAATTCAGGTACTGGTTCACTTGCAGAAAACTGATATGATCTCATTTGAGATGAGGTCTTAGACCCAGAACATGGGGCTTTGCATCCAACCATTATTTTTTTTGTGGGAAAAGTAGCTCACATGAAGACACTATCCTAAACTCCACGCAGCTCTTCTTACAAGCAAGTGCAAAAAGAATTTCTCATCTTTATGTACAGCTACCTCTAGAGAAATTAAAAGCTTGCTAAGGCAAAGACTGGCTACTCATCTCCCCAGTAAAGAAAAATTTGTTTTATTTGGGAGCTTATTGAATAAGTGAATTATACATTGAAATCTTTTGTACTGAAAAGCAGCCAAGTTTGCCATTGAGTGCTTCCTTAACAAAAAATATAAATGAATGGCTGCAGCAAGGCGTGTTGCAATCATTATTCTTGAGCAGGGAGGGTGGCACAGATCCCTACCCGTATCCCTTGCAGCAGTGTAAAGCAGGGACATGGGCATAGTATCCAACATGCAGTTGTGGGATTTTCTGTCTGTGCTCTCCTTATCCAGAGGTGATTGGCATCACAAGCACCCTGCAAGGCTCTGGCTCAATTTGCCATCTCTTTCCAGATAGTTTTAAGCAGTCTTTTTTAAGAGGGTGACGGATAAACTGCTAAATGTGTGCACCTGTTGGTAGAGCTCATCTCTCTGATGGTGTCTAGAGGGATCGAAGAAGCAATAATAATAAGAAGAGGATTAAAGTTTTGGTGTCCATGTGCAGTAAACTCACAATTTTCAAACGATGCAGGATTTTCACATCTACTTCAGTTTCAAACACACATTCATCCTTTGTATCACACCAAGTGCTTTCACCATCACTGATGCTACTTGTGGCATACTTCTGTCCCGGGGTATTTGTAGTTTGAACTCCTGTGCAGTACCCAAAGGCTCTCCTGCAACCCAGCCCCCACAGCTTGACCCTCACGTTCTGATCAGTTTATCCATCATGGAAAAATATTATGACACTTATGAGAGCAGTGCTTGCAGCACAGAGGTTTTGGTGAGGTCGGAGTGTGCCTCTCACTTTCCAGTGTTGGACATTGCTCCTTGGCCACTCCAGTATTATCCAGGAACCTCACACTGATGGTTCAGCCGAAGAGGACAAGGATGGAGTCCTTGCAAAAATATGCAGTGTGGATTTAAAATCTTCTTTCAGATGCTTCTTCATGGTTTTTGTCTCCCCAATGAAATACCATAGACTTCATAACACTTTCCCTTATACCAAATCTTATTTCAATATCTTAAACAGGAAAGAATGCTTTTATTTTCAGTGAAAACAATAGAGATGCCCCTTCAAATAGGTGGGTCTGAAGCTTCAGACCCTCATTTGGCTCAAGATATAAACAATCTTTGGATTAAAATTCCCTTATTAAACACACCCTGTGAGATATGGCTCTAGGGCTATAGGTGACAATCCCAGGTGTTGTCTCAAGCTTCTTAAACAAACAGTCCTTCTGTAGTGTAGTTGCATAATCTTTCACTAGTTCTGAATTTGACCTGTTTGAAAAGTGTGTGTGTGTGTATGCATGTAAGGGAGCACAAAGGCAATTGTAAAGTAACAAAATATTAAGGAGAAGACCTACATAAAATCTGGGCAAAGCATTCATGATGCAAATGAGCTTGCAAACACAGTCCATCTGCTCTGCTTCAATACTTCTGTGACAATTCAGCACAATATTTATTTGCTTAAATCATTTTCTGACCTTCCTCTTGCCCTCCCTCCCCAAGGAAATAACCTTGACCTTTTTTGCTTTGCAGAGAAGTCCTTAAGGGTGGCTTCTGAATGAAAACACATTGGAATAAGAGCAAACACCAAACATACTACAAATGAAAGCAATTCCATGTCAAGAGGCACCAAAGCCTTGCTAAGCATCACAAAGAGCACTTCCCCTCCTGAGAGGAAAGGGAGACTTGGTGACATGGTGACATGGACGGTGGAAGGAAGGGTTCAGTAACAGTGGTAAATAATTTGTGGTTTCAGGTGATTTCCCCCAAATCCCTGAGGGGTTTTATGTTCTAAATCAACCCAGCCACAGCAGACACGCTGCCTAAGTTGCTCTGGGTAGCAGGCTATCCATTACACGCCCCTATTTAGGCTCATCCCATGGGATCATCCAGGTAGGACCGTGGCTGGCGGCACCGAGCATCAGGAGCCGCTGGACCATGGGTACCTGTCTGGGCAAGGCAAGGCAAGGCACGGTCAGGATGGTGATTATCTTTCACAACAGAGAGGAGGGAAGACTCACCACTGCAAGCATAAACAGTTTCAGAATCAAGAATATAAAAAGAAAAGAAAAAAACCACCCAAACTTTTAGAAGTCTCACAGCTGCTATTGCTGATGGTGTGTGTGACTCAGAGGGTAGACTGTACGCTATAAATGGAAATGGGTTACTTACAATTTGACTGATAATGTCTTAGTTTTTGTAAGAAAAATGTCTTTTGAAGAAATACTATAGTGGGGTGGCAAGCTGTACCATATGTTCTTTGCTGCAGCTGACTTTATAATACATCTCAGCTACACTTTAAACTGTATAGCGCTGATTGCATTGTAACTCCTATGTCCTCTGCAGATAAAAGTTATGGAAATATAATGATTGTGCTTCAGATACATGCCAGCACTGTCTATACTATTTCAAATCATCAGACAAGAGAAGAGCACCTGCTTGCCTAGGCTTTCCCCGCTTGTTTACCACCTTCTGCACCACAGCAAGGGAGGCTTGCAGGTCCCCCGGGGAGAGCCACCACCAAAAATAAAAATTCCTGCCTGCTGGAGCTGTGCTTTGACTGCGTAGTACTTTGTGGCAGAGGATGGATGCCTTGTGCCCTAACACAGGGCAAAACTAGTAACTACTGCTGCTTGGGCCACTCCTTTAGAGGGATAACCAGGGAGGGGGCAGCCAGGAGAAAATCCAGACAATGTCCTCCTCCCTGAAGGAAAACAGGTCTGGAAATGATGGCTGTTGTATCCCAAATTAATCTTGAAATTGCTTGTCTGTTGTGAATTCTGAGGACTATCTTCTGCTGCCCCTCTGGGAAATGCTGACACTGCTCAGAAGAGCTGCGGTTTGGCCAGCACCCCCCTGACTATTGACCTATTAAATTTTGATATTGCGAGGAGGTTGAAGCCATCTGAAATGGTGTGGTGTGGTCTCCCAGCAGTGCCTTGCTGGGTTGGAGCTAGCAGAGCCCTGTCTCTCTCTGTCTCTGGATAAACAAACTGGCAAGATGTCTATCTGCACTTGAAAGCCTGGCTAAGTATTGACATTTGCAGGGAAAACAATTTGTCACTGTAAAACTGTCTGTGCGGGGTGAGCCATAGAAAATGGTTGAATAATAACTCTCTCCCTGAAGATTTCGATGCAGTGTCTTTGTTGCTGATTTTACGTGCAGGCCACCTTCACCATTGCTTCACATGTGATATTTTAACGTAGGGCTGGACTGAGCAGTGGTCTTCTCCAGAAAGTCTATTTACACCACATAGTTGGCCTCCGCCCTGGGCTGCCCAGGTGCATGAAAGGCTTTGGTATGTATTATGGCAGAGAAATGTAAAATCACCAGGGAGCAGTGGGCATCGCGGTGTAAGGAGTACCTGAGTCCCTGTGCCTTACCCTTTGAACCTCCTACAGCTTTCACTGCTGCCCAACAGCATTGGTGTGGTCCTGCATGTTGAGCCAGATCTCGACAGCTCTTCCCCTGGCTGTTCCACCCCTTCTCCTAGGGCTGGCCAAAGTCTCAGGCAGGGGAGATGCTCAGGCTATGTTTTCCCAGCAGCAGCCAAGGCTGGTTTTCCCAATTCCCTGTGTGCCTCCAGCAGGGAGCAAACCCTAGTGTCCCAGGCACGGTCTGGGTGCTGTTGTGGTAAGATAGGAATAAAAAGGAAGGCAGTAGAGACCCCAGACCTTTAAAAGGACTTACATATACTCTGGGGTCAGAACCTGAGCTGGAAATAAGAAATTCAGCAAAGCCAACCAAGAGATTGGAGTCTTGGCCAGAGGCCAGAGGTTAGAAGTTAATTTATTAAAAAAGGCAAGGAGACACAAAGCCTGTGGCCCCAAATACTGATGAAGATCATGCCCTACCCAGCTCAGCTGCTCAAGGCTTCCCTAGAAGGCAGATGGGAGACAGCCAGGAGGTGACCAGCACAGCAGCCAGCCCCAGGGGATATCTATGCTGGTGTCAACCACAGGGAGAGATGGACTCAGGTGGACTGACAAAGGAAAACATCCTGATGGAAGAGGAGGGATCTGGAAGGAAACTGGGCATGCATCCCTCTAGTGTTTTTTCCATGGCATGGAAAGGAATGTGCAGGTGGAGGTGGTGCTGAGGGGCAGGGATCCCTCAGCAGTGGCAAGGAGCGAGCCATGAAGCCACTTTTTGTGGATGATGCTTCAGTGTGAATTGGTGAATGTTTAACAATTACTCTGCCTCCTGGTAAGAAGACAGGACATGGGATCTGAAGGAATGAACACCCGTTGGCTGCTGAAGGTAAGACGTGCCATGGATCTGTTTACTTGAAGGAGTCAGTCCTTTCTGTCTCCTATGAGGTTATTAGCTGTGATCCACTCCTGATGTACAGTAGATGTAATTTTATTGCAATTTGCGAGTAATTAATGCCCATCGCTCACTGTTTTACGCAACTAGGTGCACACATTTGTTTTAATATACTTCAGAGGAAGAATGGTAGGGGAGGATAGTCCTTACATCAGTATGCACCAAATTTCATCAGAGTACTTATACTCCTATCCAAATTTATTTGGCAGGCACAAAGGAATCACAGGATTCACTTAGAGCAGGAGAAGAAATCCCACATTACTATCAGGCAGGATACCAATGCTGTTCCAGACTGCTTTAGATTATAAATTTAAATATCACTTCTCTCCTTCAGCACTTGTTCCAGCAGCGGTGTTGATGGAGCAGCTTATGGAAAGGATTGGTCCAGGTCAGCAGAGAAGTTTTGCAAACGTGCTGGCAAAGGTGTTTTCCCTCTTCCTCGTGCACAAAATGACAGCTGAGTCTGGAACTGACTCTTTTTGGTTAAAGCATCATCTCGTTATCTCCCCGGAAAACTTGAGTATGGGGAGGTAAGGAGACCCCCATCATTACCATGGCCTGGGAGTTGACCTCTTACAGGTCCTGCCGACCTGCTCCGTCAGAACAACACGCAGAGGCGTGTTTGTTCCCTGCTCTCCCATCACTGCAATATCATTTAATACTAAGAAGCAGAGGACCAGAGGCCTCAAAGGCAGCAAGGGAAGATTTACGGCAGAGTGGCTGTCAGTTGCTTTGGTCTAATTAAATGGCTCCTGCCTCCTTGACTCGGTTCCAGTGCAGTGGAGCTTGACTTGTTAAGCATTAGGGAAGTGTCCTGCCCGCTCTCTGTTACTAATGCCTCAGCCCCAAAGTGTGACTGCCTGGCTGAAATAAGCTGTAAAAACCTGTCATTGCCTTCCCACCCCACTTCGTGAGCAGCTGGATGTCTCTCCTGATGGGTGCCTGCGCCTGTGACAGCAGCAACAGGCCCCATGGGGCAAGGGACACCACAGGTGGACATGGGGCTAGATGCTGCTCCCCCGGGGCCACCACCACCCTTGGACCCTCTTTGGAGGTGCAGGCACTTCTCCTCTTCTCTGCCTCCTTTTTGGAGGGGGCAATGGGGAGCTGGCAGTAGAAGAGAATTCTGGAGGTGAGGACAAACCTCAGCGGTGGTCCCATGAGGTCTTCTCCATAAGATCCCATGGCCCTCAAGCAGACATCCTTCCCCTCTTCACCCAGAGCCACCCTGCCTCTCCTGAGGCACTTCCCAGCCCACCCTGTTGCCCCCTGAATTTCTAAACTTCCAGAAACAGAGCCAACCAAGCCGTTCACAACGAATAACTCACCCAACACCCTCAGCCCATTTTTTCATGTCAGTGAAATAAGGAACAGGTTATGGTTTGAGTAAATGTGTTCTTTTTTTTATTATGGATTATTATTTGTGTCTTGTTAGCAAATTGGCTGGTGTTAGTCATCAGAGCACATGCCATCTAATTGGCCATTTACATCATATGTTATTCCCTCCCTTCCCTGATTGGATGAATTAAATTTTATTAAGCAGCAGCCTTCTTTCTCTCTTGTTTGCAGATGATGCATGAACATTTGTAGCTACTTGGCAATTCTGTTGTGAGACAATAAAAGAGCTTTTCAAAATGCCAGGAGAGGAAATCCAGTGTGAATACTCTTGCAAATATTTACTTGTGCTCGTATTTGCAATATTTCATTGTGTAATGGATTTAATGATGCTATTTATCAAATAATTATGATTGCTCTCTTTAATGAATTCAAATTTAACTAAGCAATTTCCAGAAATATCTGTCAAAATTAAAAGAAAATTCCAGTGCACTAAATGCAGAAGATATGGGAAATCATTATAAATAATTATAGTTGTACGGTGTTTAGATATTGCACAAATGTGTGTTTCACAAGTACCTTAGAGGAGACAAAACAAGCGCAGAGTTATCTCAGATACAATAACAAATTAGCAAATGGTAAATCTCCACTTCCTCAATTTGGCAGTGCCGAGTTAGGACACGGTGAATCGGCCTTTTCACTGCAAGTGGAGCTCAGCAAAGATGAACACACACACACAAAGGTCTGTTGCCTCAAAAGAGAGCCGTGATACCAGCTGTATTTTAGAGACCAGAGATGTTTTCAAGGCTTGGGGATGGCTTGACAAGCAGGGCTGCCTCATCACCGTAGCCTTCTCAGCCCTGCCCTGTGGCCCCAGCCCTGATGCCACCCCTCTCTGCCAGTCAGGGAAAGAGGAAAAACAGGATCAAGCAGCAACGGGGACATCTAAGAGTCCCTCAAGCTTAACACATCGGCCAAGGAACTCTCGCCATGGAGCTGCAGCTGATGTTTATTCTGTCGAGACCAAGGAAGTGGACATGGATACACTATTCCTCCCTACCTCTTTTCTGCTGTGCATTATACCTGTGAAGCTTCTGGGATCTGTAGAGATAATTTCTTGCTACATGATATATCATTGTTGGAAAACAAGATATCAAGAAAAAGCTAGTCTCAGAGGTATTCAAGAAAACACAGACGAGCATAGTGATACCTTCCCAAGATGTGCAGCAGCTGTGCTTTCCATGATTTTCTTTGAAGGATCTTCAAAGATGTGTTCCCAAAAAACTGAAGATGAGATCAATCTCCAAGTCCAGTCCCTTTCTCTGGAAGTTGAGGGCTGGACATCTTCCAGTGGCCATGACTTGAAAGGCTCCGTCCATGTCTATTAAGTCACTAAGCTGAAAGAGATGGGCTGCAAAAATCCCTCAAAATCTCCGGTATCTAGACTAGGTCTATGAAAAAGAGGACAAGAAGGACTTAAGTTCTTAACCTAGTCTGAAGGGATGCGTAGTGAGCATTAGAGAGTGGGACCATCTTCAAAACACCCAAATTTCACTGAAATCAAACACTCTTTCCTCAATTGATTAAAATGGAGGCACTGTCCTTTTCCACATTGCTATTTTGATATGTACCTTCTTTGAATATGCAACACCAGCCTCTATTTCTAAGTAATGCATTAAATGTGGATTCTTGGACAGCCAAATTCCTCTTTACTGGGTCTGAAGCACCCAAATCTTTGAAGCAAGAAATATTTCCTCCAGCTGTCCATGCATGAAGTTGATTTATGACTAGTTTTCTGTTCAAACCACTGTAATTTTGTGAAATGATAGCAGTATTGATTCTAGCAAGAGTTTCACTTTGCTGAAACTACCAGGGCAGAGGGACTAAATGGAGCCTTGGAGTGAATAATATAGCTTTCCACTTTATCAATTTCATCTGTTTTGCTCCCCACCTTCACTTAACAACCTACATCTCTTCTTTCCCCTTTAAGGCATTGGTCTTTTGCTGTGGTTCACAGCTATAAATGATGGAGCGTATTTTCTTACCTGGGAACTCTGAGCAGCATCAAAATACAATCTGAGCAATGAATAGACTGCTCAACATTTCCGACTGGTTGGTGTTGCTGTGCAGGAAGCTGAATTCTGGCTTTGAAAGATATTGAATTATGGAGGTGAAAGATGATTTTTTTTTTTTTTTTTTTTTTTTTTTTTTTTTTTTTTTTTTTATTTTGCATGGAAGAAGGCATTTCTGGTTTAGTTTTTCTTAAAATAACAAGTAAGCAAAAGTATTTGCTTAGAAGAAGTAGGAAGTTCCTTATTCTGGGCTAGGTTTAGCTCTCAATTACGTTGATATGAATGAAGGTAAACTTTATTGAAGACAATGAAAATATCTTGGCATAAAACTGGTCTGAAGACAGTTCCACAAACAGACAAGTCCTCACCGATGTAGGAGAGAAACACAGCAGTCAGATGACATTTCTGGACCAGTAACTTCACCAATCTCCTGTTTTGAAGAATAAGTAAAAATTGCAGATGAACTCCATACACACTCCATCCGTACTCCCTATGTGCAGGTGTTGCTGGTTTTACATTTCTAAAGTCAGAGTGAAAAAAAAGCAGAAAATACAAATGCTTCAGTGGCGCTATTAATTCAGCTATAGGCACAGCATGTATGTCAGCATAAATCTTCAGTAGCCTAGCCAGCTACTGAAACTGCTGCTTCTGCATTTGCTTTCTCTGTACTTACTTAAAAAAAAGAAATTTCAGAAAACCAGAGGGCTATAGAGGTGTTAGGAACAAAAGCAACTCAGAAAAAAATAAGAAAAATCTTAATATGATATTTTTCCAGGCATACATAAAACATAGATCTATTTTTGCAAATGGTCCATCTGTAAACACATTAGATGTTTGAAGATTTTGGGGCAAGTGTTTAGGAAAAAAAAAAAAAGCTCATGACGCAAACAGATTCTAGCACCAACAAATAACAGTTTGGATTCCACCATAGGAAACAGGGTTTAAAGTAAAGCTGAGACACAGAATGCAGAGCGTGGCAGTGGGTCTGCAGCACGGGGATGTCGCCAGTCAGCACACGGGGTCAGGTTTGAAGGTGGAGGTGGGTTGCTGCCACTGTGCTGGTGCTAAACAACTCATGGTGGCTATCAAACCCTAGTGCCTGCAGCCTGTCCCCTCAGCCCCAAGGAGAGAGAAAGACAGGTAATCGTTCAGCAGCTCCCAACACGAAGAAAAAACCCACACCGGGGATGCAGGAGGGAGAAGGCTCCTGCTTGAGAACCAAGCCAAGCATGAAATTAATATTTCCTTTACAGTGAAAAAAAAAAAAAAAAGAAAAAAAGCCCATAACATGGGATAAATGTAAACTGGAGGTGGGAACAGGCTTTGAATCTCCTTGTGAGAAGGGGAACACTTTGGCTGCTTCACATCTGTCCCTGGTAAGCAGCATGATGCTGAAGAGTTCTAGGATCAGCTGCATGGTCAGATCCTGATATCCAACCTGCCACCTGGGTGAAATTCCTGTAGGTCTTGTATTCTCAGCCCCCTGTGGAAAATCTCACCCAAAAGGTATAGGCAGGGCCCATGTGAGTCTCCAAACCTGCAGGAATGGATTACCTCCTTCCACCCAGGCTCTGAGCACCACTTGCCAAAGAACACTGCAGAAAGCTGGTGGGGCTTCAGAAGAGCTTTCCTGCAGATCAAAGGGCAGCAGTGCCATGCAGAGTTGTGCATCCGTGGGCATTTTTGCTTCCATGGTTGGGTTTCATTTGTCTTTCATCATCTCTCTGTTTCCTTTCAGGTTCTGCTCCAAAACACCTTGTAGTTTGGAACCATCACCACCCAGTAGCTGAAGCAAATCAAGCAAGCAGTGAGGACCGGTCAGCACCCTGGGTGACAGGCGAAGCACCCCATGGTGGGGAGAGGAGGGCCACATGCACCCAGGATGGGCACATTTTGGAGGGTGCTGGTGTTGGTGGTGGGCAGGGAAATACCTAATGTGTAGTGCACTTACTGCCTTCACCCCTCTGAATGGTGCGAGAGGAAAAGACGGGTTGACATGGTCCTCAGGAATATGGTTTAGTGATCTTTTTATTGCTTATTTCTTATTTATTTTTTTGTCAGAGTTAGGTAGATGGTTGGACTAGATGATCTTTAAGGTCCCTTCCAACCTAGAGGATTCTCTGATTCTGTGACCACTCTGTGACGGAAACAAACCACCCAGCTTTGCCCATTTTGGGTAGAAGACACAGGGTAAGAGTAAAATGATGGAAAAGATAGGAAAATTTTCAGTGCAAGGAAAAAAGCTAAATAAATCCCTATGGCTTTTTTGCTTTTGAAAAGCTGGTGTTTGGGAAATCTGCTTGAAACTAGGCTTCCCTGCTTTTGTTCCCCTGCCTCTGCTGGGTTGAGCCATCACTGGTTCATGCTGCTGCTTCAGGCATTGCCTTGTTTTTTTTCCCTGCCATACATTCAACTTTTCGGTTATTGAGGCATACAGAAGCTTCGAAAAGCCACCATCTCCTCCTCAGTCATCAAGCTGCTCCTCCTCTAAACTAGGAACCTGACATGCCTGTTTAAAAAGACAAAATAATTCCTTTTTTTCCCCGAAACCGCTGTTTCAGAGACAGCCTGGATGGCACAACAGGAGCTGGACTCCGGCTGCTCTGTGGTATCTACTTTTCCCCAAAAATGCCATGTTAGAGGGGTTCTGACAGGAGGAAGCAGCTGGGGTGAGGAGCCACCGGGTGTACTTGGGATGTCCCCATGCTTTGGTCCCTCTCCCTGGCAGGCTGCCCCCCACCTCCTGCCCTCGTTGCACCCTCAGGCCTTTGAATTCCCCGAAAGCACTTTGCTTTGGGAGAAAATAATAATTAAAAAAAAAAAGAAAAAAAAAAAAAGAAAAAAAAAAAAAGAAAAAAAAAAAAAGAAAAAAAAAAAAAGAAAAAAAAAAAAAGAAAAAAAAAAAAAGAAAAAAAAAAAAAGAAAAAAAAAAAAAGAAAAAAAAAAAAAGAAAAAAAAAAAAAGAAAAAAAAAAAAAGAAAAAAAAAAAAAGAAAAAAAAAAAAAGAAAAAAAAAAAAAGAAAAAAAAAAAAAGGAAAAAGCAGAGGAAAATTTCTCCTTGATTGCTGAGGCGCTGATGGCAGGACCCCTCCTCCCCAGCAGGTTTTCTTTCCCTGCCGAAGCACTTAATCAGGCTGGTCCCCCCCCAGCAGCAGCGGGTGCCCACCGAGGAGGCCCCGCCAGGCCTCCTCATCACCGGCAAAACGGCCCTGATGATGGCACAGCGGGTGGTGTGGTGAGGGCGGCTCTTGGGGAGGCACGGAGCAGCCCTAACATCTCACCTCACAGCTCTCCTGGCAGCAGGGAGCCCTCAGGCCCTGGCCACCAGCTGCTGAGGATGAGGATGCTCAGCCCTGAGTCCTGGTGCTGATGGGGATGGCACAGCCCGGCGCTACCCAGTTCTGAGCTGGAGGGCTCGTAGCTCCTTGGACGGCGAGGAAGCACTGGGATTTCAGAGGAAAGAAGGCATCAGGGGGTCACCTGTGACACGGAACGACCTGACTGACCATTTTCCTGGTGTTGCACCTCCTTTTTGCTTATAGGAACACACGCAGGCGGGCACTGACTGCGTGTCTTCTGGGAAGCTGTGCTTTCACATATCACATCCATACAGGGCCCTAGCCCCAATCGGAGCTAATCTTTATGAATGAAGGTGGAAAGCACAGCTTTGGCACAACCTTAGTGCTTTACCCTTGGCTTCTGTATGACAAATACCGGTGCTTTCCCATGACCTGCAGCTCTCTGCCCCGGGCATTACCAGGGTTACATCTCTGCCCTCCCAACTTTACGTGAGGTGACGTGATTACAGTCCCTGTCTCCTCTGGATAAATGTCTTCTGTTGCTGAGCAACCTCCACACCAGGATTAAATTAACTTTGATTACAATTACAGACAGCACGAATCAGCCTGCATCATCAGAAGAAAGCAGAGCGCAGGCAGGCTGGTTTTTTTTTCTGGAGGATTTTTTCCCCAAAGCAGAGCTCTGGGAGGGAGTCGCGTCTCCCCCTTTGCTTTGTGCTGAGCACGGGTGCATCCCAACCCCGATGCTTTAAATGCACAGTGGAACTGAGCACAAAAGAATTGATTTATGTGTCTGAAAATATTTCCCTGCACAGGGAAGGAAAGCAGAGCGGAGGCCCAAGTGCTGATGGCAGCTTTGCTCTTATGCCAAGGTCCTGAAAGTTCCTCTGGTGAAACCGATAGGCTTAAATACAGCTACTCATCACTCCTATAGGGCCCTTGCTGTCATCTTCTCCAGGTCCTCAATTTAATATATGGAAATGTGCGGTTATTATATATAGCTCCACAGGTCCCTGGAGCAGGAACCCCAGCTGAAGGGAGCATCTCCAAGGACCCCCTGGGCAATAAGACAATGAGGGGTTGTGGGTGACCGACCCTGCAGGGATTCGACCTGCAGGGAGCAAAGAGGGAGGGTTAAACACCTCTATCTGTTGTTCATGGCCTTTCCTGCCATGTCTGGAGCAGACCTGCCTGGCTGGCAGGATGTTTTTGGGGTGGCCAGTGTCCCATTGTGTGGGTTGCAGTGGGTTACAGATGGACTGGCAGGAGAGCCTTTGCCCAAGGTCTAGAAAACCGAGGGTTGCCCGAAGCACTGACTATTTACTCCTGGCCTCGGGGAGGTCAGGCTGCTCTGCTCCTTCCTCTTGCACCTCTTTGTTTCATGACCTCTTCTCAGCCAAACCAGAGCCTCTCTCTCTCTGGCTTTCCCTCTTCCCTGGCTCATCACGTAGGAGAGAGCTGAGTGGTGGCCACCACCAGTCTGCAGGAGAGCTGCTGGAATCGCTCTGAAGCACCTACTGAGCTGTTTATTCAGGTAAGATCCTCCTTCGGGTAGGTGGAGAGGAAAACGGTGCAGAGAGGCATATCAGTGTGGGAGCTGGGACTGGTAGCACCAGCAAGAGGCCCAGGTGTAGTTAAAATTGAGGTGGGCTTGCTAAAATCCTTAGTAGGAGGGCAGTGTTACTTCTGTCCCTGAATTAGAAGGAGGAAGAGGAGGAGAGGAGGGCAGGGGCAGGAACTTTTGTTCCTCTCTGTGGTCCCCTGGCCAGCAGACTTCTGCCAAATCAGTAGGCAGGAGCATTGTTTGCTGCAGGAATTGGCCAGCAGCAAATGACTGCTCCCAAGTGGGAGCAGGGAAGGAAGTGTGGAGGCTCATTACACTTAATGTAATTACTCTGGACTTACAGCAGGGTATGCGACAAAGGAATTTGGCCTTCTCTCTACTCCCTGCCTTAATCTTCAATGATACAAGGGTCTGGTCATACCAGCCTGGGATCCAAAGCAGCTCTCTGCAGCTTCTCCTTAGACAGTGACACTCCAGGACTTGCACAGGCAGAAGTAACATGGCAGAAAAATGTATAAATAAGACTAACATTTGGTTGGAGCTGCTTCTTCACCGTCCACCCATCACCTGCACAGCAAGCATGGCCGTGGAGGCCAGTGAAGGGTTCCCTTTGCCTGGGACCCATCACCACACTTGCAAAACAGCTGGAGACTCATCATCCAGGATGTCCTGGAGGAGGATGAGATATGGGGGCTTTGATCCACCCACTCCTCCCTCCCCAGCTCTCAGATGTGCCTTCCTTGCTTACTGCTGGAGGAGATGGAGGTGGCTAAAAAGCTGCTGCAGTGCTGTGCTGCTCCCCCAGGCACACACCTCTCCTCAGCACCCTGTGCACCGGGGTTGCACCTCTTTCCTGGCACAGATCCCTTGGGTCCTGGGCACTGACCTTCACCCTGGGCTTCACAAGGTTTATCCATGGGGGTCAGGTTGGGGCCATCTAATGTGGGACACCTTACACAGGCAGGTCCCTGGGCTGTGGCACCCTAGGAAAGAGCATGGTCATTGTCCATCGCTGCTCACAGCTGTCTTTCAGTATCTGTTTTTTCTCTCTCATGAGCGTCTTGATGTTTCCTGACACTTTCACCTTCCTCTTCCTTGTGCTCACCCAGGGGAAAGTGTCTTTGACTCACATTCCCGTTTCACCGTGACGCATTTCAGTCCTGCTGCAGCCTGCTCTGACCACTCGCCTGAGTGCAGCGCAGCAGATGCACCAGAGATTGACAGGATTTGTCTTTCCTAACTGCATTTCTAACGAGGGGAGCCTTTGCACAGCCCACATCTCACAGACCTGGTCAAAGACACCACTTTATTCTTATGACCATCAGGAAGTTGCAGGTCCACGCTCATCTTTTCCTAGGGTCAAGTTGGATTTTCATGCAGCTTAAATTTCTTCTGTCCCTTGCTGTACTCTTTGCAAAACATCTCACACCGCTATTTGTTCTAGCAGGGAACATTCTCTGTGGCTGATCTGTCTCCAGGAGTGCAATGTTTATCTGTTTTGCACTGCCAGCTCTACATTTGCTTGAATCCCTGAGCAGCCTGCTTTAAACAAAGGCCCCATCTGTGTACGCTGCTCCTCATTTTCTGGTGGTGGAGGTAGCACAGGAGGCTTGGTCCTTGCAGTTCGGCCATCAACGATGTGCCATCTCCAGCCCACCCTGCACCCAACCCTGCACGGTGACAGGTAGGAGTGCCTGGAGGCTCCTTCCAGAGAGGCTGAGGCACACAACAAGGGTGATAGGGTCAACCTTTTTTTCCATTGAACTACCTTGTGCATCCCACTTGTGTGGTGACACCTCCTGCTCCACGTAAATGGTGGAGACACCGTTACTGTGTTTTGCAGACAGGTGGTACAGTCAGCCATGGCTCCTTCCCGGTCCTTTTTCATGGCTGATGGTCAGGCTGTGCATCTGGCACCCAACCATGCCCCATGGTAATGAACCATCTCCTTCCTGCGCCTCCCAGGGCTCTCTTGCAGAAAGTCTTGGGCCGTTGCCTCTGTGCTAGAGGTGTTCAGAGTCCCTCCTCCATGGCAGCACCAGCAGCTCCACTTGCTCCCTGCACATCAGGGCTTAGCCATATATGTCATCTTCTTGACACTTCCAAAAGCAGAAAGTGGATTTCTTTTCTTTGTGCTACTGGTCACCAAAGTCAACTGGCTTTGCGCTACAAAAAGAGAGGTTGAGTTATTGCTTGCAAAGGCATGTCAGTCTCAAGGGGTCTTGCAATACCCTCAAGCTGTTGCTTCAGCAGCAGTGATGGAGGCCTCCAAAATGGGATGCCCAGGTGTTCTCACTGCCCCCTACCTCATCTCAACAGCCGTAAAATCACGGTTCCCAGCTATGCAATCCACACGTGTCAGCCTCCAGCCTCCAGGGAAGGCTCTCTCTGTCCTCCGTTTCCCTTTCAGGAGCGAGTATCCACAACATCCATTTCTCCCATGCAGATAAACCCAACTTTCAGAATATGAAGGACTTTAGGTCCATTTAAATACTTATTTGCTAACACAAAAGCAAGTGCCCCCATAATTTAATATTCTTCTGGAAGTAATTGGATAGAAGTCCTTTGTTTCTTTTCCTCCTGTCAGCTTGCATTTGTTTAATTTGGCTGTCGTGACACGAAGTGACAGATCCCATGCTCCGTTTTTACAGATAGCAAAACTCCGGGATTCTTCCTTCTTCATTGTTAGAAATTTATGTATTCTCCCCGTTCACTCGTACATCACTACTGTGTCACATTGCTGACCCCCTTAAGAATAAATGCATTTTAATACAGCTGACCCAGAAACCTCCCAGAGGGGAGATAAAGCGTAGCTCCGAGGAACCAGCTGAGTTTGCCTTAGCTTAGAGAGGAATCAGAGAAGGGTCCAAAGCGGGCAGTGGCTCAGTGCCACCGCTATTTCCTATTAACACGCCTCCCACCATGTTCACATTTCCTGCTGCTCGCAGCAGCCTGGTCCCAGGGCCACATCGTCTCCTCTGGGTGGGAAGGAGATGCTCACATGGAGTTTTCTGCGATGCTTTCCCAAAGATACAGATGCAGGGAAGGATCAGGCTTCATCCAGGTGCAGTCCCAGAGACCAGGGGTCCTGGCGTGAGGCACAGCAGGCTCCAAGGGCAGCAGAATTCAAGGAGAGGTCTCAACATCTGGAAGGGCGAGAAGGACAGGGACAAGGCTGTCTGCAGGGGCTGGGGAGGTGCACTGCAAATAACGTCTCATACTACGTTTGCCTGGCTGGCAACGTTCCTGGCACTTCTCTTTAAAGAATATTTTCCAGAAGAAAGAAGAAACAGCAGGGAATTGCTGATTCAACCTTGTATGGAAACGTGAAGCTGCAGAATGCAGGAGAAAAAAAATAAAAATCATCTTGCTCCTTCTAGAAATGTTTAGACTTTTTTCTCAAACTTCATACAGTGAATCTTGCTCTATGTCCAGTTTAGCAAGTTGTTTTAGATGGATTTCTATAAAATGCATTCTAAGCTGGAAGGACTCGCTCATTTCTGAGGACTGCAGGCCAGTAATGCTTTCCTTGTTTTGAGGTTTCTGAGTCATGTGTTTGGGTCCCTGTGGGTGTCTTCAGAGTATGGCTGTGGCAAATTGCTGGGGGGAAATTTGTGTCTTGTTGGATGACTCCAGTTACCCATCATGTCATTCTGACACCTTCCCCGAGCACCACAGGTCTCAGATGCTTAACCTCTGTGCTATAGTGTGACAGTGGCCAAATAAAGACCTTTTCAGGCAAAACTTCTCTTAATTTACAATCCGCAGGTTGAATGTAATCCTCAGGCAGTTTAGAATGACCATTTTGTCATTACCTTCCTGCAGTGGCCCTGGTAATGACCTTGCTCCCTGGGAAGAGCTGATGTGGGTGGATGCTGCTGCTCGGGAGCCTGCCCATGGGGTTCAGTTTGCCACCATGGCTGGCCCAACTATGCAGGGCGTGGGTCTGCATTCACCAGAGGGATGGAGCCTCTCGCCAATGAAGCTCCCATGCAGTGCTGCTCAGGCCACCAGGAAGGTCCTTCACCCTGGCAATACACCATGCACCCACCCTTGAAGGGACCAAACTCTCCACGGTGCTCTCTGCGTTTCCCATGCACGCATGGAGGCAAGGTTCCCTCTCCCACCCACCAGAAATCATGAGCTGAAACAGGTCTGTGCTCTCACTGTCTGAGCACAAAGTTGTGGGTGCAGCAGGTAGGTTCACATGAGTTGGTGAAGATGTGCTTGACACGAAGGAGCAGGCACCAGTGTTTCTGCACGTACTGGGAGCCCACACACCTCATTTAACCTGTTAACACAGTAAGGGCCGAGCCTTTCCACTGTTTTATAACTGATGATCAGTGGTGTAGGGGTGAATCAGAAAGTGGCTAAGTTCATTTTCTTGATCTTCCAGGGTAGTGAAGACTGGGTAGGCTTTTCTAATTCATGATTCCCTTCCCTGAGGGGGTACAAAAGCCAAGAGGAGAAAACAGCTGAGGTTTCAGATCTCAGGTTGATTTTGCAGCGTGGGCAAAAAAGGGAAAACCAGCTTCTCCTCTTGTTTGGAGCTGAAGAAGAATTGCTCTGGAAGCCCTTGAAAGAAAATAAACACGGTGTGATTTGGTGGTGTTTGTACAATCAATTTTCTGTGAATAAATTCACTTTAAATGGTTATGGAGATCTGGATAGCGTTGATCACACATGTGGATTTAAGGACTATGGAGTAGCCAAGGTGATATTTCTACAAATGCCTAATTAGTGAATAAAGAAGGCTACAGAGAAAGATGTATTTCTGAGGGCTGCTCTCCTTCTCTCTGGTACAAACAGGCTCACACATATGCATATATATACATATATATACTAGAGTTTATTTAGATCTAAGGCCCATTAAACAACCTGGCTTTAAGACTCATGATGAGATTAATCGGGCATGGTAATTACATGTGCTTGAAAATTACTTAGCAATTATACTTGAAGTTACCAAGAATTTCTATGATGAATTACCTTAGGATTTTAATTCTGAAAGAGGTAAGGACAAGGTTAACAGAGGTCTAGTTTGAAGATAGTTGAGCACCAGATAATTATCCTGGGCTGGTGTATGTTTACAGCATGCACCACTGCCGTGACTCTTCAGACCTGTTGCAATGTAATTATTTCTGTTTTCCATAACAGGAAATTAATTCTGCACCATGGCTTGGGATTCCCTGTTCAAATCCCTGGGTAATTTTTTGGTTGGTGGTTCAGAGAGGGGACCTGGCAATCCCTCAGGTCACCAAAGGTGGCTCATCCCACTCTCCTTTCCTTACCCACCAAGACGTGGATTAAGATGCAAGAGGTCGGGTACCTATTTTGGGAATTTTCATGGAAAAGGATTTTAAAAATTCTGTTTCCAGAAACCAGAACATTCAAGTTCTTTAAAAATGCAGTGCAAGGGGCAGCTTCCTGGCTGTATCAGCTGAACTAAGAAGATGGAGAGTTGGCCTACAGAAGCACACTTTTTTCATCTACAAACATCTACTCTGTGCGTTAGAACCACAGAGGTCGTAACTTTCCTTTGCCAGCCTCAGCTCCCCCCAGGGCATACGAGGCTGTGGACCTGGCGCGATTTGGATGGAGCCAGCATCTCAGCCCCACGGGGGACCAGAGGATGGTTTCAGCAGGTGGTGGTTGTCACGGTGGGTCTGCAGTGGCTGTGCAGGTGTCCCTGGGGGCAGTGTCGGTCTCCTGGTGCTCAGGCAGGACCAGCACCCTCCTCACAGCAAACCACGGGCAGAACCAGGCTTGTCCTCAGCAACGTTGCCGGGTCTTTAATGGAGTTATACAAGCAAAGGGTTTCATCTCCAGGGCATGGGCAGTGGGAGGTGGGGCCGAACAAAACCTCTGCAGCACTTAAATTCCCAAGTAAATATCTAATTAGAGAAACGTTTGACTTCAATAATAAATGAGCAGAAGATCACGAGACATGAGTACTGGCAAAGTACATCTACGGCAAAGTCTTTACAACGGGGGCATTTTTTGGCCTGCCCTCCTGTTTGAGTTCCTCATGTCAGTGGAAAAACCATGTGTGCAGCTACTAAGGGTAGGGCATGACTTTCCTCGCTCTTGCTCGAACAATTCGGAGGCACCCATCGGCAAACCCACCCTCATCAATTCTGCATCTTCCTGAAAATGTACTTTTAAGCACCTTAATTGCATTTCAGAGATAACCCTGCAGGCAAAGTGACAGGAAGAGAAACCATATGGAGCAGTTTGGCGGTCGGGCTCTTTGTTTTAAATCAATCAAACATCTGCGGCTAATGTAGCTTTGGGCTGCTCCTCAGGAAACATTAGCCCTATTAGTCTGGGCTGGCAGGAACACAAAATAATATATTTATGGACAAAGCACATGTGCATTACTGCTGGAGAGCGAGCAAAGGAGGAGGAGGAAGAGAAGATCTGTGGTCAGCAATTTGCCTTCTTGGGAGGTCAGCTCCACCAAGCAAAGAGCAGGGATGCGGTGGGGTCCTGTCTCCTTGCCTCAGCCCCATGCCACCCACCTCACTATCCCAGTGCAGCCTCAAGACCCACTGCCCCAAGCCCAAAGGGGAAACACCACCAAAAAGAAGCTGGGTGGCTTCTTTCCTTAGAGGAAATGAGGTGGGATGGTGTGGTGGGATGTGTTGCAGTGCACAGGGGCAGGAAGGGGAAGCCTGGGTGGTGGGCACAGCCGTGGGGCTGAGTGGCTCCCACAGCCCCACATCTCTGCAGGGCTGCTGTGTCCCAGCAAGCCCAGCCCAGGGATCACACTCATCGCTTACAGGTGGAGACAATGATCGTGCATGTGAGGGCAACCAGGCTAAAACCACCATTTCACAGCAAGGGCTACAAAAGCCTAAGGGAGCTGACTCCCCATATAGTGTTCCCTTTTAAATTTAGGCAGCTTTCAGGTGGTTCATCCCATTTCCCCCCCGCCATGTGGTGTCTTTATGCATGCTCACATCACAGCAGCAGTCCCAAGGAGAAGATGGGAGATGGAAAGGGTAAGAAGACTTTTTCATTTACACTGTCATGCAGACAAATATGTGTGTATGTGCATATCTGTCCATAAATCAGAGGCATGGGGACATATGTCCACCTGCCAGCACCTCTCTAATCAATCCACCCACACCCCACTTCCCTGGGATGTGGAAAACCATGACTGAGAGCAAGAAGAGCAGGAGCTTTGGGGGTGCTTTGCAGCCAGCCACTGCCCCTGTGCAGGAGGGAATTTGCATGAGAGAAACCTTAAAAGGTATGAAAATCTTAATTAACTCCCTAACCACAGTTTTAGGCTTCCTTATTTCTGTTCCCTACAGGGCAAAACTGAAAATCCTGGCAATGGGGGGAATAAGATAGAGCATCCATATTTAAGGAGAAGTACATCATTGGCACGTTTTGATTCCGCCAAGACAAAACTATGTGAATCTTGAAAACACAAATAATTGTTGAAATTAAGAAAAAACCAAACTTATTCAGAGAAAGGAGTTGTATGTTAGGTAGGATGAGACCATAACTCTGTCCTTTAGCGACACTTAGAAGTAATCATGTAGCTATGACATTTCAACTAGGTTTTCAGTCCAGCACTAGATGAGCCTAATCCTTTTTTATATTTTCTGATGCCATCAACACGGGGCAGAGTCAGGGATTTGGGGATGCCTTAACTGTGACTTTCTGAATTTTTAAATATTTTATTCCATCTTTGCACTTCTTCAGATTTTAATGGTAGGGATTGGGGAGAGGAGGTTGACAGCATGTGCAATTTGGGTGCTCTATTTTTTAACCATGGATGCATTTAGTGTTGCTGTGTGTCAGTTTGAGGAGGTTGCTCTTTTGCCCAGGTTGAAAATGTCAGATTTGTACAGTGACTGTGAAATGCAGAAAGAGCACTATTATACGCAGGAAATGTAATGACTTCAATCTGGAGAATACCGGTTGTATTTATGTTTCTGGTCTCTCATGAGTGTGCTCGTTTGTAAGCTCTGGCTTTCTTGCAGGGACACAAGAAGTTCTTGCAGACTGAAATATTTTCGGTTGCACTAATTCCATTCCTGCCCCAGAAAATATCCCCATTTCAGAGCAGACAAGTTCTTCCACCTTCCTCTTCTCTAAGGGATGGATGAATTGTGCCAACTCATGACCCCTGTTTTCCTAGGAGGGAGCTGAATATGTTACGAAATGGGGCAATCTCTGGGACCAACATTACTGCCTTTTCCTTTCCCAAAGGCTGACAAATCTTCAGTGCTCAATGGGAGGAGAGGGGCTCACCTACCGTCCTTTGAGAGTCCCTGAGTGCAGCCCGTATGAAATACTTTGCCTCTAAGGAAAGGCTGGAGAAACATCAACACATTTCCTCTGGTGCACTCATGAGAAGGCAGAAGTCTGAAGACTGCTGCTAAATTTGTCAAAGGACGTATTTTCCAAAGTACTTCTAACTCAGGCAAATTATCCAATTTATTTGCAAATTATTTGAAAATCCATCCTCTACTTAAAAGAGTAAGTGCTGTAATTCTGCCAGAGATTTGCTGCATCCACACCAGTCACTCACCACTTTCTCCAAGCGCAAAGAAGTGTCATAATTCTCAGCAGCATCCCCGTCATGCGAAACACACTGCTTTGGTTAGAATTTTCCCAGTATTGCAAGCAGAAGGTTTCCTTGAGTCATCCAGAGCTGAGGGGCTTCAGGAAGAAACCGAGGGTAGCTCAGCTGCAAGGACAGGGAATCTTCTGCCAATGGAGGTTCCCAGTGTGGCCGAGGGTCTCCTGGGAGGATTGAAAGAATAAGTAGGAGGGGGTTTCTCAGAGGGAAAAATTCTTGAGAGGAGTTTGCTTTGAAAATGAAGTGTACCTCCACCCACAGGCCACATACCATGGTGGGGTAAATACAGGAGGCAGCTGAGATCTTGCAGCAGACCTCCCCCAAGCGCCAGTTGCCCCATGGTCCCCTCGGTGGCTCAGCAGAGCAGGGGCCTGTTTTTTGTAGGTCACAGAGTAGGACAGGGTCCCAGGCAGCACATGGGGTTTGAATTGACTGAATTTCCACAGGTTCCCACAGAGGATATTACTATTAGGAGTCATCCTAGCCCATGCACTCAAAGGCAGTCATCATATACAACGAATTTGTAATCATCAACTGCAACAAGGGGAAAGGTTTTCTTTCTTGACCCATATCTTGTGGGAACTCTTTTTCCAAGGAAAAAGGTGTGGGAGCTTCTCATCAGCAATCACAGCAACTCAAAGCAAGGGCTTTGAGCATGACTCCCCTTGTGATTGAAGGTCTCTTGTGACCCCAAGGTGATACTGCAAAAAGGGATATGGAGAAGAGTGGGTGTAATTCCAAGTTAAGTTTGTCCTGTTGCCTGCTACTTGAAAATCTTCACTGCTGGACAAAAGTGTGAAGTGAAAGGCATGGAAAGATAATGATGCAAGACAATGGTGCAAGGAGAAATGAAGTCCTTTGGCATGAATGCTTGTTGCTGTGGCAAGAGGGAGGTGGTGGTCACCCTTGTGAGGAGTGTGCCTCACAATTAAGAGAAGCGAGAAACAACGTGGTGACCACATGTATATTTGAAGATGGTCTGATAAAACTCCAATCCATATTCAGAAAGTGATACAAGGAAGGGATGTGACCTCAAGGGAGTTGTCCCACTGCCTCCACACCCCTTTGGACGAGATCTGTGGTGTCCAACCTTCCGAGGAAAAAGGATGCGCAGGGCCGGTACCAGGTGAGCTTTGGCCTGTGGCCTCCAGGCTGAGCCCTGTTTGCCTCTTGCCCCTTCGTTAGTTGTTCATTGACGAGGCTGTGCTTGGGCGGGCTGTGGCAGCCCTTTGCAAACAGGCAGCAAGGAGCCCTGCCTGGCTCACGAGGTGGGTCACCAGATAAAGTGGGCTGATAGGGGCCCACCTTCTTCACCACCTCTGTGAGCTTTGCAGGACCCATTGTCCAGGAACATAAAGAGTGTCCCTAACCTTCCCCCTCGGCACCAAATCGAACAACGTTTGTTTTCTTTTGCTTTCAGCAGCTTCTCTAATTATTAACCGTGCAGAAGGGCTTAGGGTTTACTGCGTGGGTTACTGAGGAGCACCTCGCTCGGGGAAGGTGCTCTGCACAAGCTGGGGGGAGGTTTGTTTGCTCCTTGGTGCTCCTGCGAGATAAGACAGACATTTGAACAATGGGAGCCAAATAATCTTCCTTCTTCCCCCTTGACCATTAATTTGATTCATGGTACTTTTTGTTTGCCGCTGATGAGTAATGAGCTATTTCATCTTCCTCCCAGATCTATGCAGAAATGAAAGGTACACATCGTGCAATGCAGAAGATACAAAGGTTTAACCCCTTTGCCCAACAGCACGCTGCTGATAACATGTGCCTTAGAAGTAGTGCTTTGGTAGCAGAAGGGAGAAGTATTTTTTTTTTTTTTAAATCTACCTCTGATTAGGAACATACATTTTTGGAGTGACGGCCTGCCAGAAGTACAATGTTACACAAGCTCTCTTCATCCGAACCAGCATCCTGAGGTAGCTCATTTTTCTCTCTCAAGGTCATTTTGCTATTATGCAATTGAACAAGCAAGGGGTAGAAAGATAAAGGTTTTCACGCACTCCCAGGAGCACAGGGCCTTTAGGACTGCCTATTTAAGTGCTTATGTTTGAAATATTCCCCAGGCTTTCCCTCATTTTGGCCAGTTTTTGTGCAGGTCCTATGCAGTCTGGGGCACAGAGGTGCCACCCAGCCCTGCATGCTGAGTGTCTCGGGGTCCTGCTCTCCCTGGAGCTGTGCAAGGAAACACCTGAGCCCCCTTCCCACCCATCCTTAGCACGGGGCATCTTCTTCAGTCCCACCATGAGCACTCAGAGCCAGAAACCCCCGTGCCAGGTCAGCCTGGTGGTCCCTCCAGCCCAGTCCCCTTTCTCCAGCATTGCCCAGTACAGCAGAGACTTGGTGCCATTGGCACCAGTATAGGTTAGGGGCAGTGGCACCCCAGCTGGCAGGCAGCCCTCCCTCATGCCCCCCTGGCTCACCCCAAGTGCCGGCAGGAGGATACATGTGGGGGTTAATAGCGGTGCCGAAACGGCAATGGTTTTCCAGAGCCCTCCGGAGCTGACTCATAGGACAGAGCTGAGCCAGAGATGACAGGGGGATAGAAATCAGGGCCCTGACGAGCTTCTCCGTCAATTATCTATTTATTTTGTGCACCATCTTCTCCTTCTGCCTGTTGGCAATGAGGAGAATTCATAAATGACGGTAATAAATGCGAAATGACAGCTAATCTTAATTGACCAAAGCTTCCCTCAAAAGCCTGGGTCTTGCTGGATGTAATATGCTCTAAACGTAAAAATATAAGCCAGGAAATTACACTGGCAGTTTTACGTGCCTTTAATTGGACAGGTTTTATGCAGCCAAGCAACAAAATCAAGGTGGGGCCCGGTTGCAACAGGGATTTTTTTTTTCCCCAAAATGAGAATGCTGGGTTCGGGGGCCCCATGTTGTCCCCCTGCCCCACCACCTCTGCTTCCCAAAGCTGCAAATCTGGGCTCTGAAGTGGTGCCCCTTTGTAGGGGGTTATTTTCTACCTAATCTGTTCTGGGCATCCATCACCTGCTTGGTGTAGCCAAGACGCAGCCAAGATATCCCCGGGGGGAGCCTTGTATTTTGCTACTGAGATTTTTACCTCGGTGGGTTACTTATTTTCTCTCCACCTATAATGCACCACCGACTGTTATTTTTCCAAGAAAACATTTTTTCCTTCCAGGAAACAGGTGTTGACAGCAAGGTGTCCCCTTATGTCCCATCAACTCCAGCACATTTCTCTCTGGAAACCAGCGCAGGATGCTCAGGGGCTCTTTGGGGCCGTGAGGGGAGGAGGAGGAGGAGACCAGGCAAAACATCAGCTATTTCCTTCAGGACATGGAGGCAGTGCTTGGTGCACCCTTGGCAGATCTCTCCTCCCATCAGAGGGTATACAAAAGCCAAAATATCTCCTGGTGCTCCCTGTAGGGAGGTGGGGCTGTGGGGGCTGGTCCTGCTCCTGCCTCGCTCCCCAAATTTCTTGGCTGAGTGGGCAGCGCCTGGTGTGCTGGGGCTGGGACATGTGAAGGATGAGAGCTAAAGGAGAAGGGAAGGTAGGGGAAAGAAGAAAGGAAACGTGAAGAGGTTTTATAGTCCTGCTATGATGCTCCTGCTTGGGGTTACATTTTGGGGTGGGTCCCCTCCCCGCCTGCCATGCCAGCTGGGCTGGGGTTGGACTGCGGCACTTTCATCCCAGAGACTTCAAAACCTCCTCCTGGTCCTGGAGGAATGACTTGCAGCTTTTCCGAAAACTGGCAGGCAGCCTCAGTGCTTTACCATGGGAAGAGGATTAACCCCTTCCCTCCTATTCTCCTTCTTTTACCCCTTCTCCCGGCCCAGCGCATCGTCCTGCTGGTTTGACTGGGAACTGGCTGGGAGGGAGGACAGAGGAGGAAATATTTAATTTTTAATAGTATTTAGCCCCCACAGCTCTGTGGTGCGGGGTGACAGGAATGCAGCCTTGCACCCGCAGCCTCAGGTTTCATGGGTCTGAAGCCAGGAGATAAAATCACTGCCATGTGATTCTTTAAAGGGGCAATTATTGAGGATTTGGGGGGGGTTGGTTGTTTGCGGAGTGTGAAACATTTAGAAGTGGGGAGAAAAGCTTTATCCTTCAGGCGCTGCAGGGAGGAGCTGGCAGCGGCTCAAAGGACTCCCAGCCCCAAAGGCATGTTTGAAAGTTTTCCTATTTTCCAGGTCTGGGTGAGAGCACCCTGCAGCAATTGCACAGCAGGGGTGTGGGACTCCCGCCTCCTCTTCCTAGCTTTGCCTTGGGCTTGCGGCATGATCTTCTTCAAGAACACCTGATTTCTTGGTTAATTTTCAAAAAAACACTTTTTTTTTTTTTTTTTTTTTTTTTTCCCCACAGGAAGCTTTGCAGGTCCAAAAACCATCAGGGCTCAATGCACTGCAGCTGCAAACCCAGCCATCCCCATGGTCCCTGGTTTGCGTGCAGTCAACGTGGGACCCTGGGGTGCTGCCTCCGTCCCCCTCTGCCCTTGGGGTTCCTCTGTGCCCCCCACATCCCTGGGGCAGGAATAACCACCTTTTGCCCCTGGCAGAGGCTGGCTGGGACAGCCAGGTGATGTGTGGTGGGAGAGGTGAGGGCTGAGGAGGAGGAAGACTGAGAGGCTGCCAAGACGAAGGGGTCCAGCCCGATAAGCCGGGCTTTAAGCTTTTCCCTTCTTCATTTGCAGACATGATTCCCACTCCTGCAATGTCAAGACTTCAGATTACTGGGAGATAAATTTAGAATAGATCTGAAAAGTAATTTAGAGACCCAAAAATAGCCTGTGAGCCTGTCTATCCAGCGACTGTAAAACCAGAAGGGAGGAGAAAGGAGGAAAAAATGGCTGGGGGGTGTAGAGAGGGAAATGGGAATAAACAATTATTAGAAGGGGCAGCCATGACTGGGAGAAATCTTGAGCACACGTGTGCCTGATCGCTGGGATCAGGAGCCGGGCAGCAAGCTACCTTAACTTGTCCCTGCACTCATTGAGAAAATATGGCCAGCTATTTTGATGTTAAAATTAAGAGATGTTATTTCATGTCGCAGTGGGTAGCCCTGTGCCACTGCCCACTGCTTCTCCCTCCACATTGTGCTCCAGGGACACCACCAGTGCCTGCAGCCCAGCGGGATGTGGCACCTGATCTTCTTTCTTTCCCTGATAGTCACAGGTAGCACCGTTTGCCCTGGGTACTGAACCAAGCGTGGAGCTGGTGGCAATCAAATAGCAAAGGGGAATTTTTTTTCAGGAGCTTGGGGAAACTGAGTAAATGTCAATTGGCCAGTGATGGGGATTTGGTGCAGCAGGGTTGGACCTGGTGATCATTGACAGCCTGGTGAGCCAGGTCCAGCGTGCCACCAGGACAATCCAGCCAGGAGCAAAAGGGGATGGAGATGAGCAATAACATCTGGGCAAGGTGTCTGTGCCAGGAGAAGCCACCCACAGCAGGAGACAGGGGGACCTACAGCAGGCAGGACCAGGTGCCCCAGCCAGAAGCTGAAACAGGTCTCCTGGTCCCCTGTGAGACAACAACCCAGTAGGACCAGGGTGCTCAAGCCCCATCACAGCACCAGAGCCCCCGGGGGGAGCGTGGCAGCCCTGGGGGGGTGTGTGTGAGGAGGGGGCGGCGGGGGCTGCAGATGTTTCCTGCATGCTGAGCGCGAGCTGCGGAGAAGAGATAAATGTCGGCGCTGGGAGCCTCGCCTGGTATCGCGCCTTGCTTTTATAACCTCTTCTTTTTAATATCCTGTCGAGACAAACAGCCCGTGCACGTGTGCTGGGGGGACCTGCCAAGCAGCTGAGCATCTTAGACCATCTCAGCCTGCAAGATGCCCAAATGTCCCAGAATTTCTTAGAGCATCTCAGCCTGAAAGATGCTCTAAAGAATTCAGTCTTGCAGCAAGTGCTAGGCTGCCAAATTGCTCCTATCCCAACCTTGGCTCCCTCGGGGGCAACAGAGAGATGTGATGGGGCAACAGAGAGATGTGACATGGCCACAGGGTCTGGGTTGGGCACTTTGGTTTGGTGGTGACAGACCATGGAGGGCAGGGATTGCAGTGAGATGATGTTACAGGTGCTGAGATGGTCAGTCCAAGCACTGCTAGGATGCCATGGACACCTCCCACGCAGTCCTTTTGAATGCTACCTGGGCACTATAATGCTTTTGCATGACTGCAGGCATTGGGCAGGTGAAACATGGCTTCATGTGTGATGACACTGCTGCCCACCATGAGTCTGTGTCCTAAAAACACTCCCAGCTGCAGCAACGTAACCTCTCCTGCATCTCCCATTAAAAGAAGAGGTGATGTCGCTGCAGCCTGAAGTATTTCTTCTCCCCCCCCAGCACAAATCCCTGTTTCTGGAGGGTGTTGTTGGTTGTCCAGCAGTCCGTGGGAGCAAGGGTGCAGAGAGCAAGAGCCTCTCCTTTACTTACAGTCACGTCCCCTGATGTTTTGGTGCGCAGTGGCGTTTCAGTTTTCCCCCTTGAGCCATGGATTGTGCCTTGTTTCTGTAACAGGCACTTTTGGGGCGGACAGGCCATCTCTTGTGCGACCTGTCACCACGGTCCCACCTTTGATTGGAAGGAGGGGCACGGCGGGGGGGGAGGGTGCAGATGTGGGCTGGGATGTCACCTCACACCACCAAAAGCCGAGAAGGCAAGTGGCCAGCAGCCACGTCCAAGCAGCACAACACATACATGTGCTTGCCCATGGCAATAATCTCCTAAAATGGGAGATGAGCTTTCAGCCTCACAGGCTTGCCCCAGCACCCTTCTGCATGCCGGCCAGCCCCATGCTCCAGTCTTGGTGGGACCAGATCCTGGTCCCTGCTATGGGCTGATCACCTTCCTGGGATGGAGAAGGTGAGGTGAGGAAAGCAGCCTCACTTTGTCCTGGCACCAACAGTCACCAGCCCCACCGGTAAGGTCTGGTGAACTGTCACTTCCCCTCAGCAGCAGCTGGTGCAGCCCCAGTTGCCCCAGTGAGGGACTGGACCGACTGGGAGCGGCCATGGGGGCTCTTCCTACTCCCCTGTCCCCAGGTATCATCACCAGGTGCTACTTTGGTGTCTATCAGGGAAAAAAAACCCCCACCCTTTTAATTAAACATGTAGCTCAGACTACAGTTTTGGTCATTTTGGAAACAACCTATTTTTGCAGGGCACACTAGGGCAACCAGCCTCTGGTGTTGGGTTGCCACAGCCCATCTCCACAGGGGTGGCCCCTACCTGGGGGACAGGGGGGGTCTGTCCCCAGCAGAGTGGCACAAACCACAGCCCTGCCCGTGTGGCTCTGTCCTAACAGTGACATGCAGTGGTGGCAGCCTGCAACGGAGGCTGGAGATGCCCCTGAGCTCAGCCTGAGCTGCTGCGGCCAGTTACAGCACCCAGCAGCTTCCCCTAGCCACAGCTTTATTTTTATTTTTTTAACTAAGGGGTCAATATTATCCCCATAACGAGTTCTGCTCCTGTTTTGTACAGCATTGCTTTCTTCCAGCTGCTTCTTGTTGCACCCGTGCAGCCTACCAGTAACATCTTCTGTGGAGATCCAGCTAAGCAGCCCTAAAGCTTCCACTGCCTTTCCTGGGGCAGGGCCACCTCTGGGCTGCTGCCTCTCCTGGAGCAAGCCAGGTGTATCAAGAGGGGAGGCTGGGGGCCATGAAGATGCTCAGAGGACTGGAGCACCTCTCCTATGGGGACAGGCTGTGAGAGCTGGGGTTGTTCAGCCTGGAGAAGGCTCTGGAGAGACCTTATAGCGACCTTCCAGTACCTGCAGAGGGCCTACAGGAGAGATGGGGAGGGACTCTTTATCAGGGAGTGTAGTGATAGGAAGAGGGGGAGTGGTTTCAAACTGAAAGAGGGGAGATTTAGATTAGATATTAGGAAGAAATTCTTCACTGTGAGGGTGGTGAGACACTGGAACAGGTTGCCCAGAGAAGCTGTGGCTGCCCCATCCCTGGAGGGGTTCAAGGCCAGGCTGGATGGGGCTTGGAGCAACCTGGTCTGGTGGGAGATGTCCCTGCCCATGGCAGGGGGTTGGAACTAGATGATCTTTAAGGTCCCTTCCAACCCAACCCATTCTGTGATTCCGTGATCCCAGCTGCCTCAACCATACCCTGCACCCCACACAGCCCCCCCCTATCTCTCCATCTCTGGGGGTCTTGACCCCTGCCCATGCCAGATTCACTGGAATGAAGAGAGCTTCTCCCCGGCCCTGCAGCCACGGGTGGTGGTTGCCCTCCCTCTCCGCAGGCTGGCAGGGACCAGCACCCACTCGGCCCCGGCAGAGCGCGCCCATGGCCGTGCCCCAGCACATACTCCTGCACTGCTTACCTGCTGCTGCTTGCAGATCGAGTAGCTAATGTCTAAGCAGCCCCATTTAAACCCGCAATCAAATTACAGGAACAAAATTAGAAGCCAGACTGGAGCCACTTTAAAAGTTGCCCCTTATTTAATAATTCTGCCGCAGTTATTTTTCCTCTTATCACCATTTATTCTCATTCTGGGGCCGGTCTGTAATAACAGAGGAGGTTCATTTGTGCCCCCCCTCCTCTTTCCAACGTCTAGTCTTTCTGCGTGGGCTTCATTTCTGCCTGGTGAAAAAGGCATTAGGATGAATAAAACAATGATGCAGTACTGCAGAGCTCTACGTTAATGGGACCACATCACACTCACCCCTTCCCTTTCCCCTATGAAAGGGGTGAATCAAATAGATGAAATTCCTCACTCACCCCTGCCCGTACCTATCGGTATCAATCTATCAGGCACGGAAGGAAGAAGGAATCACAGCACAGCTCTTCCCTCCAAGGCAGCAGAAGCAGGAGCCTGAAGGAGGTGCCGGGGTGGTTTGGGAGCACCGTCTCCCCTCTAGTGGGGTCTGTGCAGAATTGATGGAGGAAAGGAGGAGAGAGCCTCCGCTTCCCAACTGATGGAGGAAAGGAGGAGAGAGCCCTTCCCTCCCCCTTCCCCTTCCCCCCCAGCACCTGCTGTCCCCCCACGCAGCCGCCGGCGTGGAGATAGGGGGGTGGCAGGGATGCAAAGCCCCAGCTGGGAGCTGGCATGCACTGAGGGAGCCAGGGGAAAAAGCTTTTGTAATCATTTGCCTATTAATTAAAGATGTGACTCAATGAGAGGTTGGATTCACTCACCTGGCTGGATTTCCATGTTTCCGGATATTGCCAGGGAAAAAACACAAATGCAGCTTCTCACTAGCCCTTCAGCATTTTAGTAAAACGGGGTTTAGATCCCTTTTAAAGATCTATAGCCATTCTGCAACAGGCAAACACTGCTGTGTGGGTAATGGCTGTTGTCCCCCAAACTACTGCTGAAACTGACAGTATTAAAAAAAAACAACATGAAAGTTAACGCAACATTTTGGTGACAACTGGCTGTGTGGCACACCTGAATTCTTGTTTTCTGTGAGCAAGGCATGACCCTATCTCGTGGTGGGTACCCACTGGGGCCTCTGCTGGCAGGGACCATGGTGGGTGCCAGGCAGCTTGGAAGCTGCTTCGGGGTGATGCACAAAGTCCCAGCACGGCCTCATCCTGCCCGGGCAGAGCAGCCAGTGACCCACAGGCACAGGGGTAGAAGCACAAGAGGTCTCCATGAAGGAAATATAGGCCTGGGAGAGATGTTCTCTGAGTGGGGGACCTGTTGCCTGCCAGGGGTGTTGGTGGGCATGGAGGGGCAGGAGTCAGTGTGGGAGGACAATCCAGTTGGTGGGCTATCTCCTTGGCTTTCTCTGCCCCTTACCAGCACCCACTATTACCCTGAGAAGTTTCTTTGTAGAAACAGACACACATTCCTAAAGGCCTCAGCTACAAGGGGGATAACTGCCAGTGGATTCAGTGACCCACAGGCACAGGGGTAGAAGCACGAGAGGTCTCCATGAAGGAAAGCATGAGGATGTATGGCCTGGGAGAGATGTTCTCTGAGTGGGGGACCTGTTGCCTGCCAGGGGTGTTGGTGGGCATGGAGGGGCAGGAGTCAGTGTGGGAGGACAATCCAGTTGGTGGGCTATCTCCTTGGCTTTCTCTGCCCCTTACCAGCACCCACTATTACCCTGAGAAGTTTCTTTGTAGAAACAGACACACATTCCTAAAGGCCTCAGCTACAAGGGGGATAACTGCCAGTGGATTGCTTGGACAGAGGTGTTTAAGATGCCCGAGAGGCTCAAATGTTTCCTCCTGCAGCTCAGGGCAGCTGGACACAGGGGATTAAATTGAGTCGGGGTCCTGCAGCAAGCAGATGAGAGTGGGTCAGGGCCTGCAAACCTAAAAATAAGCCAGAGCCAGGGGCTGGATGGGGCTCACCATCCCACCACTCTCAGGAGACACCACATGCTGGTCCTTCTCCTCCATATCCCACTACCAGCATCTGCCACCTGCACATCCTTGCTAGGCTGAGTGCTTGCAGAATGGTTATTTTTGTTAAGCCTGTGTTTATCAAAGCATCTACTGGGGACACTCAGGAGGCAAAACTGGCCACCAGCACGTGGTCAAACACAGAGGCTCAGCGTCCAGCAGGACAAGCTGAGGGAGACCCATCTCGCTCCCGGCAGGTGCCGAGGAGAACGTGAACCTGAGGGAAATGTGAGCAATAATCCCCTTTTCAGAGGGGTGCTCTAGCTGGGGGATTTGCATCCGCTGAGCTGTTTAGCCTCCGTTTTAGATTTGAGCTCTGAGTGAATGCAAATGTCTTTAAATATACAGCCAAAGCAGAGAGGCTGCTGGATACCAGGGAAACATTTACATATCGGGAAGCTGCAAAGGAAGCGATAGCCTCACCTTGCTCCACACGCAGCTCCAGTCATTTACACATCAAGGAGGCGAATTCAAGAGTGCAGAAATAGACCTGTAAATATATCGAGATTCTGCTTTTGCAGTAGTTCGTTTACAAAGCACATCTACTTCTTAGCGCACATTTGGGGTCACACTCCACCCCACAGCCCTCACCCCGCTTCCCAAAACACACAGTTTCAGCTTGCCAGCTCTCATCTACAAACAAAGCATAAATACAAGTGCAGCACAAGCCTAACTTTGAGCGTTGTCACCACTTGCATCTTCCTGCTAATCACTATCACAAATTATCTACATATCCAAAAATGTCTAAATTTCAGTGCAGTACTTGTGTTCCTTATTTTTACAATACATGTGACAAGTATTTCCATATTTTGTACCTCTACGTTCTACTGACCACCTCCAGATCTTGAGGTAGGATATTCCTGTGACCAAAACGGAACGAGGCAAACCAGAATGCAGCCAAGGCCCCCCACTGCTCTTGTAAAAAATGGATTTATGATCTTTAGTGACAAGTCATCTTGTACGTCTCGACCTCTCATCTTACCTCAGGCAGCCCAGCGTCCCCCATCAGCTCATTTTTGACTTGTGAGGATCCTGTTTCTCCTGATTTCCCAAGCGCTGCAGGAGACAGCCATTCTTTAAATGCTTCCCATCCAAGTACCAGTCTGAGGGAACTGTGTCCGGCTTGTGAAACTGCACTTGCGTTCAGAGGACAAGCTTTAATCAAGTCTGAGGGAACTGTGTCCGGCTTGTGAAACCACACTTGCGTTCAGAGGACAAGCTTTAATCGAAGTAGGGATACCAGAACCTTACTGTGCTCGTAGATCCGAGCTCACCAGACAGAATTTCCTCTGGCTGGGGCAGCAGGCACCCTCCTTACCCCAGTAAGCCGGGCTGTTGTGCAGCAGCCCTAACCAGCCCAAATAGAACTGGGCAGCAGGGAGCTCGGAGATGTGAACCATGAATGCTCGCTTGCTGCCCGGCTCCAGCACTCAGAGAGAAAGCTATAGCTAAGACAAAGATTCGGTGTTTTAGGGAGGCAAGGAGGAATTAATTACAGGAGAAGATACTTCAGTTTAGCACCTAACTGGATTACAGATGCTGGCCGCCTGGGGCTTTGCTGTCTCCTGGCAGGTGCTCCTTTAGCAGCAGGCTACCTTCTGCTCTAGCCCAGACCTTCACACCTACCCCAGCCATGCCACCCGGGTTCTTCTCTTCTTGTTCACCAGCCCTTGCCCTCTCTATGCCCCAGGTACCCCATAGCCTTTCCCTCATGCTTTCCCTTATTTTCACTGAGAGCTGAACCAGACTGCCCTGCTCTTCAGCTGAATTTTGCTGGTTTCAGCTGTCATTCACTTCCAGCTTTTACTGCTCCTCATGGTGTATGTTGTCATTCCAGTTACGTACCTTTGCTCTATCCATCCATCCATCACCTGCCTGAAAACCTGAAGTCTCCAACCATTTTCATCTACTGCCACCAATACCAGAAAGCAGTTGCTGCACACACCCATGTCCCAATCTGGTCTCCCTAGTCCCACTAACACAGTCTCTCCAGTTACCTTCAGTGACTCACCCTTTGACAAATTTCCCTTGTGATTCCTACAAAATAAATCCCCAGGTGATGGCTTCTGGCAACTTGGGTGCACCGCCATGGTTAAACACCACAGGATGGGCTGAAGGTGAACCGGCCAATGTTAACAGAACCCAACAAAACGACAGAGCTGGAGAAGCCCCAAGAAACCACCCACTTAACCACCAGTTGACTAATAGCCTTAGGCTTCTGGAGACTCACTTTTTAATGAACGCTAGCAAAATAGGCAATCCTGAGCACCTCTGCCCACACATCGGTTCCAGATGGTTTTATTGTATTTAATCTTGTCTTACTCTCAGTCAAAAAGCTGAATAACTGTGATCTAGAAGGGCTGGGAATGTGACGAACCACAACGGACCACAGAGAGCATTTCAGACAGAGACTGTCACATCAGTTCAGCACAAACAATTGTAGCAATCTTAAAAAGATATGGTTTAAAAAGAAATGCCAGCGTTGTTCTGTTTGGACCCATTTTTCCAAGCTCAGCACCTACAAGTTCACATTCTCCATTTACTTTTCACAATCAGATACAAACGGGGACTTTCTTGTGATGGTTGAGAATGTTTTATTATAGAGTCTTATCAATAAATTACTTCTCTGGAAATCAGTTTTTCAGAACTAAAATCTAATCTGGCAGGGTTCAATAAGTAACAAGATGAACTGAGCCATGCAAACAAAATATTACTAAGTTACTTTAATAAAATTTTATCACAACAACCTCAGGAAGAAGAGTGTGTCCTGGAGACTTAGACAGTTAATCTTGGATTTTATTAATATTTTGGATTCTTTTTGTTATGCCCTAGCCTCTGGTACAAAGCTGTCTTCATTTTGATGCTAGAACGGGACAGATCTTTGGGTGCGTTTATGCCTGTGATTCTTGTCTTATTTTATAGCTCTATAATAAAAATGGCACCATCACTTTTCAGTGCTTGCTGAGGTACATTTAAGCAACTGGTCACTGCACTGAAACAGGACTTCTGGAGAAACTGAGCTTATTCCTCAACAGTAATCGCTCACAAAAGCTCTAGCTCCCAAGTGTTTCAGTGTGTCATTCATTTTCTGTTCAGCACCTCATATTATGTTTATTAAAGTAACTTTATTGGGTTATGTTGCACACAATAGGATATTCAAAATTCCATCTTGACCTTCACAGCAGTATCTAATACTGCCTGGAAGACAACCAACAAACATTTTCCTTGTATATACAATCAGCATTCTGAGCTTGCAGCTACTTGTTGACAAATGCTTACCAGTTTCAGTTAAATACAAGAAAACCTAACAATATTGAGACAGTTGAAAATAAGCATTGCCGTATTTATAATGTATTTTGGGTGGTTTAGCTTACCTTATTAATTAGTTTTGATTTCCAGGGCTTAATTACACACAATTTTTACAAAAGCAACATAATGTCTTAATATTAATCAAACATAACATTTAAGATTTTTTTTTATTGTGCAAAACTTAAGCAATAAGTCTTATTAGTACAACAAGCTGAAAAAGCAAGGGATATTTAAAACAATATTCACATCCAGTGTGCAATTTTTATCCCTACTTCCATCTTCTTGATGTGGAATCTAGAATTCCCATCAGTAAGTGCTATCTGAAAATACCAATAGTTTGTTTCACCCTTTGTCATTTGGAGGAGACTCAGAATATATTTTGCATTAGGTTTTAACAGATAATTAAAATAGCTGTTTAAGTTGATAAATACAAATCAGACACAGAAAAGGGTGGAAAAATACATACTGAATGCATCCACCTAAATGGTGGTATGACTGATAATTTATAGCTTATATTAAAAAATATAATTCATATTCTGATTTTCCATTTTGAAAGATTTTAGGAAATAACCCAAAATTTTGTTGAAAAATTCTGGCATCTGCTAATTGAAAAAGCAATTTAATTCAATAGTTACTTTTAATTAAAATCTTTATCTTGTTAGATATCAAGTGCTACCAGTCAAGGCAGTCACAAAGACTGTTTGATGTTTACATAGCACCATACAGATAAGTATCTCCTTCAGAAAGAGAGAGATTATGTTTAACTGGGAAAATAATCAGAGTATTACCTGAATATTTTAGGTATTTTTGCCTTCCATATCATAAATACATGTAACAATTCCTTAATTGGAGAAAAAAATGCACAGAATTCCATTCAAGCTTTAGGTCGGTGCTATCATTAATTCAAATTATCTATGTATAAAAGTATCAAGAACTCTTCAGTAGTCAATTTAATATTCAAAAGCAGATCAATAGTTTTATGTAAACCTGTTAAAAAAAATCACCACATAATTTGGCTTTAAAGTGACAAAGTATTTTGCTTAATATAATTTACAAAGCATCTGAAAAACTAATGTCAAACTACGATTGCAAAAAGATGCAGAGACCGGATTATCTCTGATACTGAAATACTCAATTAAAATATATTATTATATAAAGAATCTCTAAGAAATATTAATTATAATTTGTTACAGTGGTATTGTTCATTCCAGTAATAATCCTTCCTATAAGGAGGCTGCATGTTAACTGAAATACACTAACCTGTTGTAGTTCCCAATTAGAGAACATCAATATCCTCCCTCTGCCTCTCCTCTGCCCTGAATTTACTAAAAAGTGGATTAGGTTTTCTAATTAAAGAAAAAGGGACTTATGCTCACTATCCAGATGGCCATTCCCTAGCCCTAATCAAAATCAACTTATCTACGATTGTTAGGTTTAGGCTAGTAACAAATCTTGCAGTAAAGTGTTAAAAATAGATGGAGTAACTAACAAGCCAATTTATGTCTTTTAAATCACTGACATCTACATATCAAAATATCTATGGAAGCACAAGTGCTGGTGACATCATTGACTCTTACAAACTGAGCCTTCCGTAAAAGTTGCACAGATGGAAAAAGATGCCTTGAGATAAACAGAAATAAAATCCAACAGAAGAAAGATTTCCTAATATTGAGCCCAGATTTCTTACAAACTAACACACATATTTCAGTGACAGACACTGCTCATTGTTTTGGCCCTGTCCCTCTCCCAAAATCAGCTTCATAAGCTGTTATCACGCCAATAAAAAAAAAAAATAAAATACACCCCCTTAAAATATTGTCTATGGAGTTCTGAATTCCAAAAATAAAATGAATGAGCATTTTCACATTCTTGCTATGAAACATCAACTAAAAATTATGAATGTTTATAAAGAAACCAAATTGCATTTCATACACTGTATCTGTATCGATAGTTTTCTGTGTTGGAGGAGAATTTAGCATCTTTAGAAGTTCAGCATGTGCAAAATTCAATTACTTTTTGAAAAAAATTCCAGTTTAAAAAGTTGTAATTTCATATATGACAGGCCAATAATCTAAAGTCCAATCTCAAACAAAGCTGTACAAAGTTTGCTTCAAACCTCCCTACACCCCCACAAAAAAGGCACTAAGTGGTTTAAGTGTGCAAATGGCTTCTTAGAAGAAACAGTGTGCAAACAGAGCCTGTTCCATTAGCTCCGCATTCTTTAGTGATTTCCTAGAGAGCACTGGTATCAAACGCTATCTACGGTACGACTTGCTAACGAAGAGAAGACAGTCAGTCCACGGAATCACAGATATCTTTCACTTTCTGATTGAAGTCTTCGGGTTGATCAGCGTACACATAATGACCTGCACCAAGGATGGCCTGGAGGATAAAGGTGAAGAAACAGGTCAAAAAAAATCACAAGAATGTAATAAACAAATTAATAAATACCGGTATTTATGAAGAACCTGACTTTTACACATTACCTACTTGATACTTCATGACTCAAAAAGATAAATCTCAGCACTGGACACCCAGCCTGTGTTAGTGCAGTGAGCACAAACGCTGCCAGGGGGTGGTATTATACAGCCTAAAAAGGGTTGCAAACATCAGAAAAGCTTGTTCCACCTGTTGAAGGAACTGTGCTACACAGGAAAAGAGGGTAAAACTACTGATTATGCAACTGCACACCCCGTTGAAATAAAACCCCACCATTCAAGCCGACACAAGTCGCAGCAAAACAAACTTGGGAGAACACGCTTTACATATCACACGTCTGATTCATCTTCATCCCCTTCGTTCTCCACTCAGATAGTTCTGCCAGGTCGTTCTTCAGTTATATAAGCATTTGCATTAGAGAGAACATAAAATCATTTGTGTTCTCTTATTATAAAAACTATATGGAAGAGACGAAAGAAGGTACTAGGATAAATGATTAAGAACTCAGAAGCTTAAATTGCTGGGGATTCTCTAGACTTGTGGAAGCGAACTTCAATCCTCCAAATTGACAACTACTATGTTCAGCAGGGACAGGTAAAATTCATATAATGCAATACATGGGGGGAAACCCCACGTTTGTCACCTAGTTATTTCACAGTAACTATGTAACAAACTTAAGGGCTTAAATAACCAGGCACAGGGTGGTTACTTATTTCTGTAATTCATCATTCCCTGCCAAAACTGGTGCCAAGTCATCACCATAGTGTAGAGCAAAGGTACTTGACCTATTTTCTTTTCATTTTATAATCAGTCCAAGATTAATTTGTATTTAAATCTATTTTTCCCCTCCCTCCACTGAAACACTCTTAAGTCTCTAACTGAAGCCCAGAAAAGTATAGTGATGTTACTCTGTTAAAAAAACTCACAAAGTCGAAGTAAAAATTAATTTGAAACAACACCACATAATAAAAGACCAGAACTGCTGTGTGTTTTGCCAAAGATGGTGCTGCCAGTCCATGTCTCAGCCTCATGAGAATCCCTTCCCTCCTTTGATGTCCCTGTAACTTGTACCACACCAATTTACCTTTTAGAATCTGGATTTGACTTCACAAAATTTTAACCTGGAATACAACAAAGTTTTCCACAGTCCCTTCTAAAAGCCACTGACCAGACTGGAAAAATCTGCCTGAATGGTATAAGCTTATCCCAGCAATCTGTTGTACACTGCTTAAGTGTGACTTTTTGTTTCAACTTTCTCTCTTGTTAAGCAGTTAAGTGACACTTTCAGGCTGGATGTCAACATTTATAAAATATATTCGTGCTCTTTAAGACATGTAAAGAGTTCCATAACAATGTCTTTTCTCCGAGTTCAAGCTCTGATGTCAGCTATATCAAGATAGTAAAATTTTATTTGAATGACTTGGTGCAATATAGTATCGGCATCACATACTATACACTTCTGTCCAGATAGATCTAAACATCAGTAAGAAGACAGTTGGTGTATTCAAATATTTTATCACCTCACAGCACTGTAACATATATGCATATTCAATTATCACGGCTGACTGATGTGACAATGCATGAAGATTACTTTTAAATTTGTTTGGTTTTACAGAAATCAACCAAAAAAAATGCAGTGTGCACACTCGCATCAAGTTGTGGGTACACACATTTTAAATTATAATGCCATATCTCTGAACAGGAATGTATTAGCTAGGAAGACAACATTAGGTACTTTTTTAATGACTTAAAGATGCTTACAAGAACCTAAGCATCAGGTACAAACCACTCTTATCAGAGAAACCAAAGCATTATACAGAAAGATTAGAAGAGTTTATGAGAGCCTCCTCGCTATGACATATATATATATGCAGATATTAGGACTGCTGTGGTTTTAAACCCCAGATACTTACCAGTGACCACAAAAACTATTTGCATTAGCACACTATAGAGCAAAATGTTGTGCAGAGCAGAAGAATGACTTTGCTCTAAGATCTAATTCAACTTTTAGTGCTACAGCAGGTTTCTTTCTTATTCTGGGAACTCAATACTCTTTTGTCTATGTACTCTCTGATCTAACATTTGTTTTCCCTCTCCCTGTTACAGAAATTGTAAGTTATTACCCCAGGCTTTAAATCAAAGGGCCAACATTTCCACAGTTGGTATAAAAAAACCGTAGATATGATTTAAACAAATCCACACAATAAACAAAGAACTGCTTTAAAAGTCAACTTACTATTGTCTTCACGTATGAATTTGGTCTCAGAGACTGGATAGTGCTGCCAGAATTGCCATCTATACACGAACGTGCTCCATAGACCACAGTGATAGGAATGTCTCGATCCATTTGTGGAATCCGTTGCAGCATCGGCCTTTTTGCCCATCCGTAGGGAATAGTCATGTTCTTGAAAGCTGTTTCACCACTTCAAGTCATCAAGAAGGGTAAAAACGATTAAATTTCCATTGGATCTGCCTTTTCTCTAAACTGGCGTATCTGTGCCTTTTGGTAACCCAGAGTGCAATACTACACGAGGCTGGGCTATTAAGAAACATAAGTTTTCAAGGTTTGGGTGTAATTTTCAACAGAAAGAACCTATGTTTTTACAGTACTGCGTGATAACACTTAAGAGAATGAAATACCCGATTTTTAAAGTTTTTAAAGAAATTCTTCATAAATTAAACGATTGTAACAATTTTTAAATTAAAAATTAGCATCCAAACTCTCTCAGAATTAACAGACAGGTAGTTCAGAAGAAATACAGAATCAGGATAGCTTTTACATTTTTCCGTTTCTGGAATTAAGAAAAAGCGCAATGCTGCCTTTTTCTTCAATTTATACAATCAATTTTACAATTTTAAATGAAAAAGCACACACACCATTGCCCTGGCCGTTGGAGGGAGCAGCAGGCACTCAGTAAATGAAAGACAGACTTCAGAACATACTCATACTCACCTGGGTGACTGTACGTTGCAGTGATAGATATACTCAGCCACAGTGTTATCATCAAACATTGATGAATACTTGCGCTTGAAATCCGGTCTTAAACGCTGGACAAGGCTTAATCCTGTTAAAACAGAAAAGGCTATTAGAGGAGGAATTTGTATGGACAACTTTACCAGATTGCCTAACGCTTTTCATTGCAACCCTCCAAACGCGTTCCTTTGAAACTTGTGGCCAAGCTTGATGACTTCTAAACCGATGTTTTGTTTCACCACTTGCATGTCTTAGGAAAACACAATGGCATTACACCATAGAGGAATGAAACATTAATATTCTAAAGGATTTTCTGCTGCACCAGAAGAGGGGCAATTCAATCCCTGCTGAATACATGTGGAGAATGTTTGAGAAGGGCCACTGCAGCAACAGAGGAAACACGCAAAGGGGACCAGCAGAAGGGGTAAATAGACTATCTTTTTGCTACCAGTTTAATCTCACCTACCAAAACTGCCTTTCTCCTTGCTCTGGCAGCACTGGGTGGGCCAAAAGCAGCCCATCTCTCAGAATGAGAAGGCCCTGTTGAAAGAGCTGCGCTGTTTTTCTTCCTTAGATATAAGTCCTTTTACAGAACAGTTTTCTTCTGAAGCTAGTTCATCTAACTAGTGTTTAGTTGAAAGAACACAAATAGAAATCTTGACAAGAGTGTAAGACATAAGGACTGGTATAAATCAAGAGATCTAACCTAGGAAAGCTATTGTCCATGCTGCCTTAACAGCCAAAGTAAAGAAGCAGGTCCCTTCAGGGGCCACTTCAGGCCTTCTAAAGTTAACCTCCTATTCTGAGTTACTTCTTTAAGGAAGAAGCCTCTTCTAGTTGACCAAGCAGATCTTTGGGACAAGAGCCTCACCAAAAGGCTAATCTTAGTCTAAAAATATTATTCATCCCTGAAGAGATAGGCTCGCAGTTTTCCACTTGGGTTTATAAACTGAAAATACTGTTGATAACCTGTGCAATTATGATGACATCACTTCTTCCCACCTGTCCCTGGCCAAAGGCCTGGTACTATTTATGTAGACCTTGTCACAGTGATCTGTGCATTTGTAACCTTGAGACTGGACTATTGCAACATGCTTTTATGAACGCTTTAAAACAATCTAGAAAACTAATACAGCACAAGAGAAAAATCATTCCTTTATGAAACAGCTATTTAAGTCCTGAAGCTATGAAGATTTTGCAAACATTCTGCAATTTTCTCTGCTGCTTGTATTTTCTCTATAGAGAGTTCAGTTGCTGGACTTCTGTCTTTTTCTGTCTGTTTATGGTATTTTTGAACACAAATGATACAGCTGGATTGGGATAAGAATACCTGGAAGAAAAAAATTAATTCTGTGTCTTCCCCGCTGTCAGCATAGAGACCACAGCATCTCCATTTCCAATAACTAGGGGACTGAAAGTTACGAAATTTGAGAATTCACTTTCCATTTTGATCAGAAAGTCTTTTGTCTGAGGGTCCAATCACAAAACCATTCTCCTTCCCTGGGAATTTACAAAGGAGAATGAAACAAGGAATCAAGGCACACTGGAACAAATGTTAGAATGAAATCACACTGGGTCATTTTTGTAATGCTTATTGAAGACACACTCAATTGTCTGGGTGATGTTTTCCACAGTGCCTATGGAAATGCTGAAAGAAATACTAATATTGAAGACTGAGTTCGATAAAAAGGGTGTGGGCCCAGTGACATTGCTGTTGTGCTGAGGAATTTTTAAGTGTTCGGCTCAAGGAATGGAATTCACAAATCCAACCTAAGCACTGAAACCCCTCTATTGGGAGCCTCCTGGGTGACTGTTCCAGTTAAGTGAAGGAAAACATGCAGAGTAACTAACTGGAAACCACTCAAATAAAAAGATCTTTCTTGATTCTGTCTCTCTCCCAGCTTTAAGTATCTGCCTGCGGGTCTGATTAAATATCCATGTGATACCATCGTGATAGCCCAAAGAACCTGGCTCCCATTTAAGTGGCTAATCTTAGTCTAAAAATATTATTCATCCCTGAAGAGATAGGCTCGCAGTTTTCCACTTGGGTTTATAAACTGAAAATACTGTTGATAACCTGTGCAATTATGATGACATCACTTCTTCCCACCTGTCCCTGGCCAAAGGCCTGGTACTATTTATGTAGACCTTGTCACAGTGATCTGTGCATTTGTAACCTTGAGACTGGACTATTGCAACATGCTTTTATGAACGCTTTAAAACAATCTAGAAAACTAATACAGCACAAGAGAAAAATCATTCCTTTATGAAACAGCTATTTAAGTCCTGAAGCTATGAAGATTTTGCAAACATTCTGCAATTTTCTCTGCTGCTTGTATTTTCTCTATAGAGAGTTCAGTTGCTGGACTTCTGTCTTTTTCTGTCTGTTTATGGTATTTTTGAACACAAATGATACAGCTGGATTGGGATAAGAATACCTGGAAGAAAAAAATTAATTCTGTGTCTTCCCCGCTGTCAGCATAGAGACCACAGCATCTCCATTTCCAATAACTAGGGGACTGAAAGTTACGAAATTTGAGAATTCACTTTCCATTTTGATCAGAAAGTCTTTTGTCTGAGGGTCCAATCACAAAACCATTCTCCTTCCCTGGGAATTTACAAAGGAGAATGAAACAAGGAATCAAGGCACACTGGAACAAATGTTAGAATGAAATCACACTGGGTCATTTTTGTAATGCTTATTGAAGACACACTCAATTGTCTGGGTGATGTTTTCCACAGTGCCTATGGAAATGCTGAAAGAAATACTAATATTGAAGACTGAGTTCGATAAAAAGGGTGTGGGCCCAGTGACATTGCTGTTGTGCTGAGGAATTTTTAAGTGTTCGGCTCAAGGAATGGAATTCACAAATCCAACCTAAGCACTGAAACCCCTCTATTGGGAGCCTCCTGGGTGACTGTTCCAGTTAAGTGAAGGAAAACATGCAGAGTAACTAACTGGAAACCACTCAAATAAAAAGATCTTTCTTGATTCTGTCTCTCTCCCAGCTTTAAGTATCTGCCTGCGGGTCTGATTAAATATCCATGTGATACCATCGTGATAGCCCAAAGAACCTGGCTCCCATTTAAGTGCCTAACACATACCTTTGAACAAGAGCAATTGGCTTTGTAATGAGGATCAGACAGCTCTGCCTGCCAAGACGCTTAAACACATGTGCATGTAGAATGAAACCTGGGTTTGGTTCAGTGCCTTCATCAGGTTGGGTTTGATGTCTACCTCGCAGCGCAGTGTTTAAACTCACCCTTCTCTAAGAATTATGCTTCACCTGTCATGAATTGCACATTAAGCTGATGGCAGAAAACGTTTTTAACACATGAAATGAGAAATGGATGAAAAATTTTGAGAAGCGCTGCCCTCCACAGCAACCTATAAGAGAGGCTTCCCCAATGGATGTCCACATAGTCTGACTCACTACAACTGTAGCCTACAATAATAAAATGTAGCTTGCTATAAACTATCATACTAGTATTTCTAATAGAAAGAGCTTGCTCTCTTGTCCTAGAGTTCATCTTTCCTCAACCCCTCCCCATTTCTTCCTCCAATTCTTTTCTCTTTGGGTGATATACACTTGCAACAAAGCTTATTTTCATTTGGTACCTGCTCCATGTTTACGTTTAACGAAAACAGAAATGGTATTTAAGAGTAGCTAAAACTCACCAAAGGGTCCTGCTATCCTCAGCCCAGCTAATGGATTAAATGGACTCAATATAGCTCCTAGTGCTTTGATCCAGATTGGAATTGGTCTTTCGTGTTCAGCATTGTCAGGCCTCTCTGGAAAACCCCATGGCTCCACTAAGATTAGATGTTTGACCCTGTTGGCAAAAAAGGTTCAGAGGTTTAGAGGACATTAACTTTTCTTCGACTGAGTATGACAGAAAGGCGCTATCTGTGGACTATGCAACCTGGTTTAGTCACTTCTATCATAGTGGCTTATTACCTAGTTTCTGAGTCATCAATGGTTTTGCTTTCGATTACTAACTTCAGTTGCAATTTGGAAGCATGTCAGAAACAGAAATTCAGTATTCAATAGATACCTGCTGTCACACATTTGAGAAGGCGGCCAGTCTTGTTTCTATGTTTAAAAATAGCCAAATCTATATGCTCAGTCAATATTATTTGCAGGAACAGTTTAATTTGACAGAAAAGAGGCTAATTACAACAGTTTCATTTAAGTAAAGTTACTAAAAGTTTTTCTTTTCCAAGCCATTTAAGATCTCTGTTCTAAGAGATGTGATTGATCTCAAAAATCATCTTAGCAAGATAAAACACAAAGTGAGAGAGGAAGAACAAAACTAGCAGATGTTTTCTAAATTTATTGATTTTAAGTCATGAAAGAAACGTCGAAAAGACAACTTATAAAATTATTACTCCAAGGAACCTCAGTCCAGAGAGCACAGTGGCAGTCTCCAGCAACTATCAGTCACTTCATGCTGCGAGTCCCCCTCAAGCAAAAAAAAAAAAAAAAAAATCAAAAATCTTGATTCTGGTTATGAATGGAAGCAATTCTGAATTTTCTTCAGAACTACAAAATTATTATTTTTTTCTGAATCCAAAATTAACACCTTGCCTTTCTAGTTCAGTATTATAAGGAGGTTATATAATACCAAAATCCTGTAGATGGGACCTGAGAATTTTCATCTCGCAATCTCCATCCCCTTCATGCTCGGAGCCCCCCCAAAAAAAAAAAAAAAAAAAAAAAATCTATTTCATCTTGGTAGACTGCAATAATCCATTTCTGTTTAAACCCATAATAACACCAACTCTAACTGTCCCAGATGGCGCCGATTTCTGAAAAAAGTGACTGTTAACTATAGTTTTGCATATTTAAAGTGATTTTCCAAGCAAGCTTCATGATCTTTACTTTCTTTTTCATGCCTTCCTTCTCTTTCAAAGCCATGAGATTAGATATCTAATACAGAAGAGTTCTTAGTGCCTAAAACGATGCCAAAAGTGATTCCAAAGGCTATTTCTGGACTATAATCAGTGGGAAACCAAAAATCTGTGCTTGAAATGAGGGGTTGAAAAGGATTAACCTCACAAAGATGTTTCTTGGCTGCCAGCTCCGCCTCGAGTGTATTTGCAAGAGGACAGGGTAGAATTTAAGTATACAAACCAAGCAGGAGAGACTGGAGGCTAAGGAGTGCAAGCAATGAGGAGCTGTTCAGGGCAGACACACATTCTGCACACAAATTATGGAATTAAACATAACACAGCAAACACACGAATAAAAATAGCGAGCTTTTTTTCATGTTTCCTTTCTTAAGGCTTTCTTTCCTATTTGGCATTTCTCCTTTTAGTAATCCAGCCTAAAACATAACCCAGGAAAATGGGAAGTTGACCATGAGAATCATTCCAAAAGTAACAGTCCAGAAGTTGTAGTATTTGAAAATCATGACCCGTCACCACCCGGGAATATTCTAAATGGAAACCTTTTTGGATTAGTAACCTCAAATGTCCCATGAAAAACTCTGGTACAACATAGTAAATTAACGGATCATCTAAGCTTGGAGAAACAGATCTACTTTCCTAACAATACGTATCCAGAATCCTTTAAGCCTCTAATGCATTGTTAGGTAATCTAGCTGAAAGCTGTGTTATATTTATCACTTGATTCAATGCTGTCTTAAGATCCTACCAGTCAATTTGCTAATTCGATGGTGTTAGTTTAACTTCAGAGAAATGTAAGTAACGTGAGAGCACAAGCTGAAACATCCCCAAATTAATTAACCTCAAATCAAGCACAGTGAGGCATGAAAACAAAGCGGCACTTTGGATTGAAGTCAGCAGGGGGCAGAAACAAAAAAAAATCCCATCCCACAGTGCCATTTATAGATACATCAGAAGGGTAAGGAACCTGTAAGTGATCCCCGCAAGAAACTAACCACCATTAGCTAAAAGTTGTTTTATGTCCAAAAGGAAAACAGGTTTACGTCCCCAGAGCAGAGGACTGCGTTTCTTCATTGCAATTCTGGACTGAGACACACACTGACTTTCACACATCCCCTCCAGCCGCACACGCCAGCTGTCGAACACTTGCAAAGGAAGAGGCAAAGTGTTTTAGCAAAACCGATGTATGAATTTACTTCAAAATCGCCAAATGTTTACTTATTCCCTTTGTTTATTCCATATACAAAGAAATGTATATGGAATAAATTGATGTGAATATAAAAGAATATGTTTTATATAATGTAGAACCTGCCATATGATGTGGAAAGCTAAACTAAGATTCAGAGTTTTTCACAGGAATCCACTATCTGTATCTAAGTAAAAGCAATGTCCTTTTTGATACAGAATGACCTCACTTGATGGGATTCTAACTCACCAGGGGCTATATAACCAGACTTTATCAAAAGAAGAGACGAATTATTAGTTTATGGGAGAAAAAAAATGGACTAACTTTTGGTTAACAATGTGGTGCAGAAAATGCTGATGAAATACAATCACAGGACTGCTGCAGCTGGGCTGTTTTTCAAAGAAGAAATATGAAATGGCACACAGGCAATTGCAACCAAACAGTCATGAAATTCATTTTTACATCATCTTGCTGGCACTAGACCGACCGCTAGCATATAGGCATAAATTACCTAGGGGAATTACATTCAGAAGTTTCGATGTTATCTATAATAATGGGAAGTTTGGCAGAAACACACCTATTTTCCCTTCACAAACCTATTTTTGACAAGAGATATCACAGAATATTCACCCTTAAATACGATCTTTGTTATTTTGCATGGCAGGGGCATACCGAACAAAAACAAAGAGGTACAGAAAAAATACACAAAAAAGCTTGTTTACCGTACCTACTTATTTTTGTTCCCCTGGAAACAATCCCTACAATTAATACTTTGGGTTTAAAATTCAGTATCAAGTTTCTTTAAATCAGCACAGTCATTTACTTACAGATAATCTATGAAGAGCCTGATGAAATAAAAATCTACATTAAAATTACTAGTCAAATACAGAAAAGGAACTCATTCCTTTATTTTCACATACCTTGATGGGTATTTTAACGAGTAAGCAGCAGCCAGGAATCCACCGAGGTTGTGTCCAAGTAAAATCATTTTTTCTAACCCCACCTCCTTTCTCCATTCTTCTATGGATTCCACAAACTGATTTTCTGCTTCCCGAGCATCAGTGTCAAAGTGTGGTCTACTGCTACGTCCAAATCCCAAGAGGTCAAAAGCATGAACGGTCCTGTTCTCGCAGAGATCTTCAAAATTGAGAGCCCACAGTCCAACGCCTCCTCCAAACCCATGCAGGAGAACAAGCGGAGTTTTATGTGAATAGTCCGGAGAGAAAGTCAGTGTCCATATTTTATTTCCATTAGATATATACACATATCGCTTATTGTATGTGCTTGCAATACCTGAAGAAAGAGTGGGTAAAAAAATGATGTTGCTAGACACGTCTGATAAAATATGAAATACATTCTATGGAAATCACTGTTTTAAGTAGAAGTTCCCTTTCAAAGGGGAGAGCCTACAATCAAATATCTAAATAAAGGAACAATGAAAATCTAATTCTAAACCTGTTTATTTCATCACAGTGCAAAAGCCACATTTAAACACTTCTTCTTTGATTATATTTAATGTAAATTTACAGAAAATCTAGTTATAGTCATAATCTTATTAAAAACCAAAGACTTACATTTTAGCATTTTGTCCTCAGCCTCTTTAAGGTGCAGCAGTGACGTGGGACACCAGGCAGGAAGCCAGCTGAATAACCATCCCAACCTGTAACAGCAACACAGAATAAAAATTTCTTGAGCAGGATGGCAATTTTTGCACCATTTGATGCTTTGAAGACATTTCTTTTGCTGCTCTTCATAAAAGAACCCATGTAGATTCCACGCCATGTGGGACAGGAGTGCGCCGTGGGAGGGAATTCACTCTCCTGGCTTTTATAAAGTGGTGTCATGATCAGGGGCGTTCTGTTTCTCCACTGTGCATTCCTTATCACAGTGTACTGATCCATCTCCGTCAGAGAAGGCTTCTTCTGAGAACTTGGAGACATCAGCCCTCATGGTGACCCGACAAGTCTGGCAGGATAACACAGTCATTGGGGTTTCCAGCCTCCTCTCAAGTTCCCTTGGAAGTCTGCCTGAACACACATATTACCTTGCATGAACCTACTATTTCCAAAAAAGCAACAAACCGTGCACTTGCCAGCACAACCTGAACTGATTCATACACTAGATAAATTTAAAAAGTGAAAAATAAGCAGGTTTATTCTAGTAAAGCAAAAACCTACGGCCTGCTTTACCAACCTGGAAACAAAGTCCCAGAGGAAAACAAACCAGCAATTTCAATTCCCCCAAAGGAAGCTCCTTTTCCAGCTGCCAGTTGCTATCTTGGTAGAACTTGACCATGAGAGCAGGGGGAATGACTCAGCTAGCAGCATTGCCTCACCGACAGTACTTCAAAGGGCACAACAATCATGTACAGCTCTTCCCAGGTGATAATTTATCCCTTGCTTTCGAGATGGAACCCTCTTTTTCCCATCTCTCCTGTTTTTGAAGTGGCTCAGACTATCAGTGCAAAGGCTGCTACTGTAGGACCCCGCAGCATTCCTCATAGGGAAGAGGATAAGGTCACCAAATCGACAGTCTTTCTTTAGCACAAATTCACAATTCTTGCCCTAACACATTTTTCCTACACTGAACCGCTTCCCAGTTAGTTATAATATTTTCAGGACTGAACACTGAAAGTATAAAATGTACAACAATATGTGTTAAAAGAATGTAAGGTTACTAATGTCCAATTTTTCAGAGTGTACACAACACATGGATAACGAATTACAAAACTGCCCCCTCAAGTTCTTTATCCAAAGGATCTTCTCCCCACCTTTTTAAGGGGCTGAGCTGTTCCAGCTGCATAGCTAATTAAGCTTAAGATACAAGATGGAAGGTTTTCTGGAGATGCACAATGCAATCGCAAGCAGCACTGTTCTGATTCATGGAAACGCATTAGGGGATATCAAGAAAAAAAATCCCTCAAATCATACCTGATCAAAACGGATTAATCATCCAATCACCCATGCCCATTGCTATTCAGTATTATTTACTCCTTTGGGAAACACACTGATGTCTGGCTAATCTGTAAATAACCTTCCTAAGCCACCGGACCATGGGAATCGTTATAATGGTACATTGAGGGACTGGGAAAGGGATGTTTTATGTCCTTTTGTGCCATGTTCTCATGCAGTCTAAAAAATGAAGGAACTCACCATCTCACAGGAACGGGCATCCAAGTATTTTGCTGCCATATTAATCTATGCATTTATTTAAAAGTATGGATTTTTAAATGTTAAAGCTGGCACAAGCCAAAAGCAATTTCACCAGCAAATAACCGTGAAATCCGAGTTTAATAATGTCACTAATTGTGTCCAATGTTATGAATTACTCTGGTAAATTATTAAACAATAGCTAAGTCACCCCTCTTTTTTGCTAGTTATATGGTCAATGAGGCATTTTCATAACTCTTAGGTGAGAAGCACAAAACCCAGTCACTATTTCCCCCAAGCCAAAACTATATGAATTGTTTCTTCTTGGCAAAACCACTAATTTTAAAATCCATGAACTTTAAAGAAACTTCTTTAAAGATTTATATTTTTTTTTTTACAGAAATGTTTAGTTCCAATATGTCAACATAAAGGCAGTGTAGAGATACGACCACAATGAAATAAAAATGAAATCTACAGTTCACAGTCTCAGAATTTTATTTCCCAGTCTTAGGGAGCCACCTGGATGCTCAGGAAAAATATTTAGAAAACTATCAGAAGAGGAAATCTCTAACACAGATGCTCACTCTTTCTTTTGTTAGTTATCAGTACTGTTTATAAATACTGAGATTTACATTGAGAAGACATGACATACATTTATAGCTTGAAAAATACAGTGAACAAGCTGAAATGCTTAAAATAAAAATTATGTTTGCAATCCAGTCATTCTGTACTTGAACTAAAAGAGCAAATGAAGAAGGATTTCTGTCAAAAGAGTGATCACTTTCTAGAAAAGTTGTTTGAGAAAGAAATATGTAGTTACTTATATTCAAGACTTCGCCTTTTGTGTCCGTGTTCCCCCCACCCCCCAAAAAAAAGATTTAGCACATTGCTAGATGTTTTCCACATGTGGACCAATCAACAATTTAATCTATTTGAATCATTTCTCTGATAGCTTTGAAAGACTAGAGTGTGGCTGCATCACTTCTTTTGTACATCTGTGCTAAATGTGTCTTCTAAACACACACAAGAATATCAATTGTTTACATGGCCTATCATTTTTATTTCTGTGATACAAAGTTAAAAGAGCTATGTAATGTCAAAAAAAGAAGCAACGGACCTTTCAAGACAGTGTGCTCACCAGCAATGGAGACAAGATATGAAAGAAAACTAAGGATTTCAGCAGTTTCACGTTGTAAAAGCAAGCTATCCATTGCCAGAAGAGGCAGACACCACGCTGCTCTCATCACCCACCGCTTCCCAGACACTCTGCTTCCATCTCCTCTTACAAAGAAAACTCAACAGAGGAATCCTGTATTTTGAGGAGTTAAGAAATCCATTTGTCTTAGCTGTTTGCTGTATCAAAAAGTGTGAAATAAACCTGGCAACTGACAGCCCAAATTTCTAACATTTTTATACTGATTGTACATATGGGCATTGTATGTCAAATTACCAAGGCACATAACTAGTGGAATTTAACCTGTATATTCATTTGTGCCCATGCAGTAACATAAACCAGCATGCACATCCATGCTAAAATAAGCAATAATCAGTAGACCAGAGAATGCTTCCTTGCACCTCTTATTTGGGGTCAGTTACATTTTTCACAGCCACCTGAAAAAGTTTGGAGTGCCAGAGGCAGGAAAAAATCAGAGGTCAGCCAGTTGGGGGCTGCTGACCTGCCGTGCATTCAAAGAAGTCACTCTCTCTGCCAACAGACCTCCACGCTTCTTGAGAGACATCTGGGGCAGGAGAACTGAAGGTAAGGGAAAGCCCCAGAGACACCCACTAAACAGCCTTAGACATGGAGAAAGTCAAGGTGATTAGTGTGAGGCTATAAGATTAGCAGGACCATCCCTATGACTAAAGGCAGTAATAAATAATGAAAACAAAAGGGATCCAGGCACAGACATCTGACAACATGGAGCTGCAACCTCTGTGCGTAGGGGCCAAGCCACCAGCCAGGACCTAACACGTTGGCTGGTTGGAGCAAGTGTCCTGTTTCCCTGGGTCCGAGCATAAGATAAAGTAAATAAATAAAAATAAATAAATAAATAAAATAATTATTTACAAATAAGTAATGACTACTATCTTTAGACATCTAAGAGATGAAAACCAATTGAATATTGTGTAAAACTTAACTAAGGATAATGCTGCTTTAATGTTAATTTTAATCAAGAACTTGCTGTCACCGCACAGCTTAAATTGCCTGAGGGTAACTTTCAAAAGAACTGAGAATCAAGTAGAGGCAGAGTGAACCTGACCCACCCATCCACCTCCACTAACTATGTCAAATTGGACGAAAAATGTGGCAAAAAGGTAACTCAGATGCTGCCATTCTGTCAGCTAGATTAATCCTATTTAGCTTGCTGAGAATTGATTATGTGCAAGACAAGTGATGGATCTGCAGCCAGTTACAAGTTTGACATACTCCATAAAAGGTTACGAAAGCTTAGGTAATACTGAAGAATGAAAACATCTATTGTAACACTGAGTTATCCACTCAAACAGCTGAATAGTCTATCCGATTTCTGGCTTGAAATGTGGATTTGAAAAATGAAGCTCTACCATATAAAGATGTTTAATGAATGTTCAGCAGAAGTTTCTTATAAGGAGATAAAAATGTATATATATGGAGCTCATTCTCTAACTTTTCAAGCTTACCATTTACTTACATTAGTGTTATATGAATGCATAGTCTACAAGATGTATTAAGCTTAACATCATTCAACAGAGATTATTTTCCCATGCACACCACCACTGCAGAGCTAGCTGTAACGATCTATGCAAAGCCTGTGTGGCCAAAAAGCAAACCAGAAAAACCTACAAGCAACAGAACTCCACTAAATCAGAGTAAATGAAAGCAACGCCATTTGCTACACGATGATTTGTTAAAAATTGCTGACCCACCGACACAGGACACGCAGAGATCTTTCTACAATACTGGATATAAAAATCAGCTTTTCACTAGGAATTTTGAAGTTAGTGAGGGAAACAAAACTCCCAATATAGACCAAGAAACAGGGACATTAGTGGCAGAAGTGTGGAGATTAGACTCTCCTGTCATGAAGATTATTTGGACTTAAAAATGAGATGAGTAGGGAAGCCAGAGCTCAGGGTATACAAGAATTACAGTAACTCACAAGCAAAGGGTTACAGGAATGTAACTGAATGCACAAGCAACAGAGATGCACATCTGTTTTTGGTTTGTTCTCAACAAATGAACATATTAAATATTTTTAATTGAATATTTGCAGACAGTGGTGCAAACTACCAAGGGTTTAGCTAGGGACAAGCTCAAAAACTTAGAAAGCTGAAACACTGAGTGAACTCACTGTTAAACCATTTCAAGCTTTACCCTTAAATCTTATTAGAATCAAGCCGATCTTTCAAAAACCCTAACCCTCTCCTCTCCTGACTCTCAGAACTAATTCCAGATATTTATAAGGAAGTAAACAAAAACAAACTAATGCAGAGAATTTGTTGTACTGTTTCTGCCCATCACCAAGAGGAACAGAATTGTGATTTTCAGGGAAATCCAGCTGGCATGGTGGTTATAAACAGCCATCAATTTGAGCTAGCCCCAAAGAAAATCGTGCACTATAACAGAAAAGCAAGGGTAAGCTAACGGAAAAACAGCTCAGAGTCTACCATCTTGTTTTTGCATAAAGTATTTTTGAAGTACTGTACTAGCAAAGGAATTCAGAACTGCCAATGTGTTGAAATCTAAATACGATAAGCATCACAAGGCTTACTCTAAGGTCTCACATAACCCTATCACATAAAAACACTTAAGCATTGTACTTCAAAGAAACTAGTCAAATATTTAAGTGTTCTGCTGAACTGAGGTTATAGTGCTCGGTGTTTTATCAAAACAAACGCTGAATACTTAAATATTATCATTAATCCATAAGTAACACTCGAAAGAGATCAATAATTAAAAGAATGGAGCAACCACCTGCAGGGAAAAGCAACTTACTCAGCCTTTTCAATTGTTACAGAAACACTACGAAAGGGCAAAACAGGAGTGAAAAGGTATTTGTGATGTTGAGAAGAGGTCAGTATACCAAATTTGTGCAAAAGGGTCAATCTTAAAAGTAAACTGCTTGACCATAATGCTCTAAGAACACTCTTTAGCTAACATAGGATTTTGTATGGATATATGTTTAAGTGAAATAACTAGCAATACCCTTTTCCCCTTCTCATTAGCTGCTTTTGTTTTTTTTTTTTTTTAAGAGGATCAGTAGAAATAAGTCTGTTTACTGAATATTTTCTGCATTTTCCTCAGCATCAGCAATAGTTTACACAAAGCCTAAGAGTGGTTTATTCCATTGTCATGTCACCATGTTTTCAAAACGAATTCCATTTTTGGTTACTAAATTTCAACTTTACAGGTAATAACCTGAAACAACACAAAGCAAAAGAAACAGTCAAGAATGACACAATCAAATAGGACTTTGTGTGTCAAAATGTCAGAGAAAAGTAGCAGCTTTACATCTGGCTAATTATGCCCAAGATAGAGTTACAATACACTTTTTCTTTCCCATTTCATTAATTTAATGGCTTTCAACACTAGAATACTGAGTGCTGTTCACATGACTGATTATGGCAAGAATTAATGCTTCTTAACATTAACCAGCAACAATACCATTGCAAACCCCCTACTATTTAAGTAAAGAAAAATATTTTTCTTTCCAACATTCACTATAGCCAAGTTCCATCTTGTTCTCTATTTACTCCCAAGAGAATTTCTCTTGAATGTTGTTTAACAAATCACTGGGAAAAAAAATATGCAATAAACCTATTTCAAACCAGTGTGCGAAAGAACAAGAAAACATGTTTCTAAAACTCCACTATATGGAAAAGTAAACGAGGAGATACAGAAGTGGCAACTATTTTCAACTGAAGGAAGTTTAAAAGTTATTATATATTGGAACTGCGTATCCCTGAATCAAATTTGGTAACATTCTTCTGCTTGGTAACACAATATTAAATGAATATTAGTGATAAATTTAAAATGCATAAGGTAGTACCACTAAAATTAGGATGTCACTTAGTCATTGTGGACTTAGTGTTAAGAACATGTTCAAGTTCTCCTGTATTGTTTCAGACAAGCCAGCAGTCTCTTCAGCATTTTAACAAGTATAATCATTTATAATCCAAGAAAATTATACATTCAAGTTTGGCACCAGTTTAGGCAAAGCAGAAATCTTGCTATGAGAGAGAAAGTTGGGGTGGAGAAAGTTTTAATGTAAAGAATAAAATGCATTCTTTAAGACCAAGATTCTGTTCAAAGAGTATATAACAGTAAGTTTTTAATAATTATAAATTGAAGTAAAAACTACAAAGTAAGGCATATTTAATTGAAAATGAAAGAATGTTTTACCACTTATCATGAAAGAGGACTCAAATTTCCTAATTAAATTTGTAAAGTTTAGGAAATTCGGAAAAAATGTTTATCATGTGAAAGCAACACACTCTGCATGAAATTGAGAACAAGATGCGGCAAATACATATTAGACTTAAACCTTTGCCAGGAACAGTCAACTACAGTTAATATAAAGTGTTAGTCTGTTAAATCAAGGAAAGCCAATTTTTAAAATCAGAAAGACAAAACGCACAGAGAAGTCTATGTTTTAGTCCAACTCCGAGAAGCATCCTCCTCCTCTGCTTCTATTCCTGCTGGTACCAGTATGCAGTAAACTGGGTGCTGCGATGCCTGAATCTCAGGCATCCTCACTACAAGCAGATCAGATCTAAAAGCTTACTGTTCCCTCCATTTTGCCAGTTCAGCTATTTTTGTGGTTGTTCTCTGTCAGATTTGTAAAATGATTCAGCTTTAAAAGAAACTACATTTTAAACCAGATAATGATGGGAGACCCAGCTGACAGTAAAGCCAAACAGTAAACAGCAGAGCTATGGGATTACAAGGGGGAAAAAAAAGACTAGTGCAGAAAGGTGGAGGGCAACAAGCTTTTAAGTCAGAGCTGCCACTGACAGACAGGAGCATATAATCATGACCTCAGTCAGTCTGGATTTAACTGGGCAGCAACGTCTCAGGAACAAGGCTCGGGATATGGTTTCATGATAATTTTAAGAGCATAACCAATTTTAGGAGTCCTTGTAGTCCTTCATCCCTGTCCCCAAAGTGCAGCACGTTCTTCAGCACTTCAGTTTTCTGAGAATGATAAATACAGTCAGAATCATCCAAGCATACACAATCTATGTACAGTAACTGTTACTGCAAAGGCTGTATATCCAGGGACAGAGGTTCTACTTGTATAGTAGAAGTCAGATATAGTAAATCACAGCAACAATTTGAATGAGATGGTCCTAGGACAAAAATTGGGCTCTGGTAGTTGGAGACAAACATCAGGATAAGAAAAATATTCCATGTTCCACTTCATAATCACTGCATGAAAACAGAAAAAATGTTGTAATCCTCAGGGAAAGACCTTGAGTAGCATACAAAAGAGGCAAGGCCCACAGCCAAGAATTAGGAATATGGTATGGGAACAAAAAACCTCAATCCTTTAACAAATGTCTCTGTTTAGCATTTTCATTAGGTGAGACCCCCACCAAAAAATGTGAAATTGCTGCAAATGGGTTAAAAAGGTAATTATTTTTTTTTTCCTTCTGATGATGTTATAACAATGCCTATAAAGTTCTGTTTACATCAGTTTTGAGCCAAGATGTTCTATGCAATTAGATGTTGTGAAACTCTTGGATATTTCAGTAACATTAAAATAGAATGTTTTGAAAACCTCTGCACAATATTTCTAGGAACTGTAATGTACATCAGTCCTATTCCAACAAAAAGCCCATAATAGGTTATTGCAGAATATTGCTTCACTAGGTCAGAGGTAAAAACAATGCATTCCTCATGTACTTACTGCATCTTGAACTCTGTATTCAGAACATTCAAGATCAGAATTAATGTAAAAATTCAGAAGCAAATTTTATTGCTGTCTCTGTTTATACTAACATTGCTACACAGCGCTGTCACCTCTCAAAATTAATCTGAGAATGTAAATAATGAACGTGAATCTATAACGAATGAGCATTTTCTATTTATTTTAGTTATATTGAAGTTTATGGTGTAACTTAAATTCATTTGAGCAACCCAAGCATTCAGGCACTAGAGATGATGCACCATTTCGCTCCCTCCTGTGCTGAACCTCAGCCATAGGTATGCCTTGCTGTATGCCTTGCAGTATTGCAGCCCTCTCCCAATTTTCTTCTCTGTCTCCCAGTACTGCTTTTCTTTTTTTCTTTTTCTTTTCTTTTTTTTTTTTTTTTTTTTTTTTTTTTTTTTTTTTTTTTAATCCATACGTATCTGTTTTATATGTTTGTGTCATTTCTTCCATCCCCTTTCAGGTTATACCCAAAGGTGTCCATTTCAGGGCATGTGCTTTTTTAGTTCCTACCATAAGAACAAAGTTTATCCGTGAACTGCCAGCAACCTGTAACACTCATACCACTAACAAAGTAGCTGTGTTAGCACCCAACGCAAGAAACCATTAAGCACCAGTCCAATAATGAAGAAACTATGCTTGTGGTCATACAGCTATTAATCATTCCTATTACTGTTTGCCGCTATATAGGTTCCAAATCTACAAACACGGGCAGTGCTCTGCTGTCCTTCAAAACATCACAAAGTTGTACACAGTCAGGTTAAAGTCAGGCCACAAATATACTACAGAGCAGAGAACCAATTACTCCTAACAAGCTTTCAGAAACTCTGCTCCTAATTTGCAACACACCCTCTAACATACAGGCATTTCCCCTTAAAAACTTCACAGTTCACTAACTACTAACAGTAACCAGCTAACCAAGCCCTCAGTTATTACCTTCCATCTCTTCTAAGGACGCGTTGTTTTATATTTTGATTGAAAAGCTAAAATCAAACACAATCTATAGAGAAAACTCGTATTAGCAGCTACAGACCAGGTATAGAAAAATACAGAGATAAAGATGCAGAGAGGAAAAGGGGGAGTTGCACAGTCCCACTAAAACTACCTGTGACAGAGGCGATGTGTGTAACACACAAATCAGGTATCACTGAGAACCTACATCCCTCAGCCTCCTCCACAGGAAATTCAACATCTGACAGAATTTGGCATTGTCACAGCTGTTAAGAGTTCTTACCAACAATATATCACACGTCGCATTAAGAATTTGTGAAGAAAAGCATAATTAAAATAAAGAAAATTAAGATTTCCTCTCGGTGCCCTTCATTTACATAACTTTCTGCTACTTTTATTTTATTCACCCACCTACCAATGTACTCCTGCTGCCCTTCACATATTGCATAACCTCAGCCTTGCTTAAACCTTACTTGTCAACCTTCTCAGGCCTCCAATGACAGAGGGCTGCATTTCAGGCTGTCCCCGAATGCCATCAAGCAGGAAAAGAACAGAACACACATGTAACAGGAACCTCTCATAAATCTGCACCGTCGCCCACCCATGCTCTACCCTGCTTATCTTTTGTTTATATTCAATAGTGTATTATGCACAATTTAGATCACAACTTAAATAGGAAATTAATGTTCTCATTTTTCCATAACGGCCCACGTAAGAACACAGATAGTCTTTTACCTAAAGCACATGATTATTTCCCTTAGCTGCAAACATGCTACACACAAACCCCTCTCGTATTCAAGTGTGAATATGCACTGAAGACAGGTAGTTTCACTGCAGATCATTAGAACAGCTTCTACATTGTGTCATAGTCACTTACGATGACTAACAGTTACCTATGTCAAACTTCAGGAACTGGTATTCAATGTTTTGGGCTACCTAGCCTTATATCTACTTCTTGGAAAGAAGTGCACAACCCTTTTCATAACAGACTGGTTTGTGTACATGCTACGTACAAATGCTTTAGATGTCAAGGAAGTGTAAGCAGTCTTAAAAATAAGTAAGAAGTTAAACGGGTCTAAAAAACTACTGCATGAAATATCCCCTTATAGAAAGGTACGATATAATTAATAAGGCTTTAGTGTCAGTATGATACACACTAAATGCAATCAAGAAAAAAAAAAATCATCTACAATAGTCTGCTAGCACTAACCCACCCTAGTTTTGGTTTGTTTTTTTTTTTCTCGTTGCGATACCCTTCTCTTCCTCACTTCAATATATGAGTGGACTTTCTCAATGGCAATTGGTGCTCTTGCACCTTTTCTTACAGAATGCATTTTTATGTCTGTGCCTTCCCCTCCCTTCTAGTCTCCCATGATCGTGAGTTTTCTATTATAACTCATCCAGATGCCCTACTCCACCATTTCTAACCATCTTTTCTTGGTGTCACTTAAAATCCTTCTCTTCTACCCTCTTAACCTTATTCCAGACTGACCTCATTCCCTTACACAGCTTCACTGACTCACAAATCTCTCTTCTCCACTGACCTCTCTCCCGCTGTTCAGCTTCTCAACTGGATCTTTCAGAGCCAATGCAAACGCAGACGCTTCCCTTTCCTCCCATGCCCTCTTCTCTCTGCCTGTCAATACAAATCATGTACAAAAACCTATTCTGAAAGCATATCAGAGTTGCAAGTAAATATTGAAAAGTTATGAAACAGTGAGAATCAAAATTTTCTCAACAAGCAATCTTAATAAACCACTATATAAGAGGGAAAAGACTTTAATAATTTAAAGGCTTTAATAATTTATCAGTTGGGAAAGTTGTTCAGATTCCGCCATAAAAGTTCAGAAAAGTCAAAGACCCTCCTGGAACAGACATTGTCCCTTTTGGAGGGGTAGGTCTCTAGCTGGGCCTACCAACCCCCTAGCAGGCTCTAAAAAAAACTAGTATATACCCAAAGGCACCAAATACCAGCTGAAGTTTATGTTCTCCAGTGACCCACAGTCACCAATACCTTGGCAACCCCAGCAGCAACGCCATAGCTGTGGCTCCTCTGGATTTGTGACTTTAATTTCCACCGGGGCTATGACCCGTCCGCCCACTCACAGCTACCCTAATCCTACTTTGGCAATTTTTGTAGCAGTCTTTGGCCTGATATTTGGAAAGTTTCCACTTCACCCACACAAATAGTAGCAGACTTTCTAATGCTGCCTCTTCAACCTGCCTAACCCCCTGTCAGTAACACCCTAAAAATAAATTTAAGTCACTCCATAATTACTGTCTTCCTCGCTCTGCTTCCCATATTTTTTTATTAAAGGACTTGAGCTGAATGGCTGATAATCTAGTCAGATTTTTTTTTTAATGGGGGATTTCTGTTATAGCAGATGACTTGGCTGCATCACCACTGAAGGAGAGTGGGATCTTCTACAGGAGGCAGAGGAAACTTTCAGGCCAGACACTGAAAGTGTCTGTTCTCTCATGACAGTTTCTGTAAAAATTTATGTCCATTTACTGCATATACAAAGCTTGAAATACACATAATACATCCAAACTCTGGGACCACCTGCAGACCTTGTGGTGGCAGTGGAAACCACAGACTTAAATGGTGCTTCACCAAAGGCCACTGGAAAGAAGCAACTGAGAGAAGGCACTGCTTCTCGGAAAGAAGGGGAGACCTTCCACAGCTCACCTGAGCACATCCGCACAGCCTTTCTTCCTATCATCTAATAATTAGAACAAGTTTCAGAAAGAGCAGAGCATGTCAGACTAGACATGTATAGACTGTGGCATTCAAACCTCTAGGTGATGTTTCGTGAGGCTGTTTCCCTTAGGAACCACAAAGAACTATGAAGAACTAAAGAATTCTCCGAAAAAATCACAAGCATATTTCTGAATTATAAATTAAATGTATGGGGTGTGCCAATTTTACTTATTTTAAACTGTGAAACCTCATGAACAGATCTTGACCAAAACTGTGGTCCTTTGGCAAACTCCTTGCCATCAACCCTGTCATCTAATTTCTTGATAAGCTGAGGAAACTTGAAAGGTGGTAAATAGATGTATAAATGGGTTTAAGTGAAATCTGAAAATCCCCTTCACAAAGGTAAATATGCTAGGTATAACCATGGAGGACCAGCGTGAAATGGGTGAAGCGCTTGAAAAAAAATGAAATAGCAAAAGCTTCTCTAAATCTGTCATAAACATAAATCAAGAAATATCTAATAAACAAGTGAATTCAAAGAGGAGCCAAAACCAAGTAATAAGAGCTGCACAGATCATCTGCTTTGATATACTCACTACAATTTTTTTTTTTTTAAACTTTATTCCATAATGTTTCCCTACAGTTGCCAGCTGGGAAAAGCTGAACATTATAGTTCTGTCCCCTACAGCGTTTAATCAAGCCTCTCATGGGGGAATTTAGATGAAATTCTTCCTTGTCCAAGGACAGGGCCGGGACCATCACCATCTTTTTTCTGCCAACAGAACAAGAAGACAGCCCCTATTATATTTCGCCATCTTTCCCTCTCTCCCTTGAGTCTTTCTTGGAGGAGAAGAGAGACCTTCCCGGTGAACACAGACCTTCCCTTCCCAAATTCATAGAAGGGCAGGAAAACTGTTAGAAACAATCCCAAAAATGTCTGAAAACCTGCTCACACATATACTTTAGATAAGCACATGGATGTAACCCAAAAGACATTAAGCACTGAAGCTATGACTTGACACAACCCTGCCAACGAAAAACACAGCATCAGAAAAGAGGAAGGAAACATCTAGCCTTTTCCCACACATGCTCACCACACTGCAGTTATGTCTCACTTCCTCTTTAAAAATGCAAGCTGTAGGTACCTGCACTATAGGAAAGGCCCTTAGAAATAGTCTCCTTTCACAAAGAAAAGTAAGCAGGGACCTGCTTTGAGCAGTCTACCCAGTCTGCTTTAAAACTTCGATGATGTAACGAGCAAAAATCAAGCAAAATTTTTGAGTGGAGAGTGTTCCTTCATGCTTTAACATACCACCATAATATACCTGTGAACCATCCAACTAAGAGGCACACATTGGCTCTACTAAGCCTAATCAACTATTCCTTTTATTAATCAGACCGTTCACCTCAAAATTGTATAAAGGACTCTGTAATGCAACCAATCCTGAAGGATAATACAAAAATAACTGTGATTACTGATGTTGCAGTATATATTTTTACCGATGACTCCAAGCCACTATTTTGTGAGCCTACAGACCCCTTACATGCAATTTTATATAGGCTCATAAGTGCAGATCCCTTAAAATTTTTTTTAAAGAAAGCCATTGCAATTACTTCAGAGGGGGGAAAAAAACCCAGAATTCTGGTTTTGGCATTTTTTCTGTATATATACATAGATTTAGTAGCTGCTATTCCTAGTTACATTACAAGCCATAAGCAATCATGCTGAATCCAGAATAAGTGAATTTAATACTGGCAAAAGGCTCATGCTAGGCTCTTTGCCTCACAAGCAGAGGTCTACGTCTAAACTTATGCAGAGAAGATCCAAGGCTGTGAGAAGGTTTGAACATCTTTAGCAACTGACACATTAACCAAGCAATCACTTCCACAATGAATACTAAAACATTTGTTTAGTTAATTTCCTCATTCAAAGCTAGGACAACATCAGGAGTATCTTTCAGCTGAGATCTTCTAGAAAGTAACTGAGCCACTGCTATTCTGTTTTCACCTCGCTTTATGCAGTTACCAGATTGCAACAAACTGAGTGTGTTGCATAACAAGTTGAGTCACACTATTTTTTTCGAAGCAGATAAAGTAAACTTCAGTTTTATTTTCCATACACAACTGTCACTAACAACTTAATCTAGGGTTTCAATGGTATATTATAACTCTTCCTCTCACTGCCATGGAGTTTTGAATAAAAAAGCATTTAACATATTTCACTTGTTTATAAATTTTCTCTAGGTACCAAGCTTTGCTCAACTTCAAAAAGATGAAGAAGTGCCGACTTTGATTATTGTTAGAAATAGACTAATGAAAGCACTAAGAACTCAAAGCACTAACATTTCACCAAAGCTAATGCACTTTCTGAATTCATGGAAAAGAAGGATGAGATTTTGTTCTTAGAGGTCTTTAGTGAATTGGGGGGCTTACTCTGAAAAGCTGCACATTCAGTGGCCTCATTGTTCAGAAGGGGGGACGCCGACAACGTCCTGAAAATCAACCCCTTTTAAAAGCTATCCAGCTGAGTAAACCACGATGAGGAATTTGTCATAATCCTTTTGAAAATCTAGTCTACGATTCCTAACCCTGTGTCCAGATCGTCTAGTGTTATGATCCTGCAATCCTGGCAGGCGGCTGAAGTTGAGGAAGCTTGGCACCATCTCAGCAGCACTGAGCACTCCCTGTGATCAAACCAGACAGCTAATACAGTTCAGGCTAATGCGCCGCATGAACATAAACAAAACAGGTTGAGGCAGAGCTATTTTAAGACTCTAACTTAGAAAACCCATAAAACCATCAACGAGAGGCTTGACAAATGACGTGTATTTTATGAATGTGAACGGGTCAGAAAGAACACAGAACCAAGAAGTAGTTTCATATGGGTAATGTGGAAGCAGGCGGGGTAGCGGGGGGAAGACTATTTTGAAAAGCTATTTTAAGCTTGAGGAAAGCAAGAGAGCACAAAGTTACAGAGTGGACGAAGCTGCACGGTGCTTCGAAAGGGAAGCCTTTGAAGTTTATACTTGAAAAGAGAACGGTGTGTATATGTGGTGACAAAGGCGTACCAGGGAGTTTGGAAAAGACAGACAGTTCAGTTCTGGTTAGATTGAGCTGGCAGAGCAGCAAAGTATGTAAGATGAAATTCCAAAGGCAGCAGTTGGAAAAAGGACTAAAAAGAGAACAAGACTGAGTACGCAGGTAGTTTTGAAAGGTAACAGAACAGACACATAACATGACAAAGTGCAAACAGTGACATCCTTGATACAAAGCCATGAACGCATAGCATGATTTTCATGCAAGTAGCTAAAGAATTTTAAGTGGAGAAGAAAAGGCAAGAAATGAGTTTTTGAGGGCAATTGGCAATGAGATACACCACCTAATGTTTAAAGGATGGAGAAATAGGAAAAATTCATGCAAACAGCGCATACAAAGCACATTTACGCTTCTGACAGAGGGAATAAAGCATATGTATGACTAGAAAACAGCTAGGTATCTTCTGATACAGTATTTTTCAGACCAGAATCACAAGATATGACAGAACAAACTGGGAGATAAGTCATCAGCTGACGAATTAAGTATGTTTGGTGAGCAGAGTCAGAAATGGGATGACTGTATTATTCTATAGTGGGATAAAGGAGGGCAGACAATTTAGTTGTGCACAACGAAGAGTGTAAGAACAGGGCTGTACTGGAAGCTGAAATGTACAATGAGAAATAAAACATACACTGAAAAGCGAGGTATGAGAAGGCATACATGAGTAGAACATGTGAATGCAGGAAGAGCAGAGCACTGATCAATAATTTGATTAGTATGGAATCATCTGAACGTACACAAAGATGTAGCGCAAAACTATGCCATTTCAGGCAGAAGCATGATTAATAGCTATAATGACATCATATATTGAGGGTGTGAATAAGTAGTTACAAACAAGTATTAGTGATTTATGTTAAGAACAGGGGCAGAAGGAGGTGAAGGCATTGTTTACGACAGTTGTTTTGGTAGATGCGAATGCCTTGGGATGTGAAAGAAAAGGTTAGCAGAGATAGTTGGTAATGAGGCAGGCATGCAGTACTAGTAAAGTGAAAAGTTAGAGCAACAGCATATATGTTTGTAATTTAAAGATGTGCTCTCACCTCCTACCTGTACGGAGCACTACACAGAACGATGATAGAGTGGCAGAGAGACTGACAGGACTTACTGCCTGCTCTACATCTAAGCAAAGGGATGGAAGGGATGGAAGGAGAAGATCTGTAGGTGCAGGCAGGGGTGCAAAGGCACACGAGAGCGCGGGGCAGCAGCACCGACAGGCGTGTGTGTACCGGGATCCACGCAAAGGAAGGATGGCGATAAGAGTGTGTACATACGCCAGAGCAAAGCAGATAGCGAAATGTCAATGTATACATGTAGGCAGGTGCGCAGTGACAGCTGCAGGGCCGGGAAGCTCGCGTGCAGAGGGCGAAGGAGCGGGGCCAGGGGGCTGGGCCGGGGGACTGCCGGTGTCAGGACCTGCCGGGAGGCGGCCGGGGCCAGGAGGCAGCTGTAGGTCCGGGAGGGAGCCATGGCGGGAGGGCGCTCTGCGTGCGGCAGGAAAACATGGCAGACAGCCCGCCCGCCGGCAGCCACAGCACCCCGGAGGCGATGCCGGAGCAGGCAGGGCGGCCGCACCGGACCCTCGGGGGAGCTCCACCGCGGCCGAGGGGACGCGTAGAGAAGGAGGGTCCGCTCCACTCACCCTTCGCTGGGAGTCTCCTCCTCGGCCATGGCGGCGGCGGCGGCGGCGCGGCTGCCGGGAGCTGGCAGCGGCGGGGAGGCGGCGGCGGCGGTGGTGGCGGTGGTGGCGGCCGGCAG
>NW_015090803.1:1519031-1652673 GCF_001431845.1 Calidris pugnax | reverse complement strand
CCGCCCGCGCCGTGGAGCCGGGAAGGGGAGGGGGGGGGCGGAGGGTGCCAACCGCCGCCCGCGCGCCGCCGAGCGGCCGTTGGGCGGCGCGAGGGTGTGAGGGGAGGGGGGTGTGTGTGTGAGGCCCGGGTGAGGGCGAAGGGCGGCCACTGGGTGTTTTAGGGTAGGAGTTTGTGTTTGTTTTCACACCTAAGAAGCAAATTAGGGGCTCTGGATGTAACGTAAATATTACCCGTCCCTAAAGTGATTAGGAGTGGAACACCTATCGGGATTTTCGTTTCGAAAGGCCGAAGCGGGTGGGGAGCGGAGTGCTGAGGGGAAGGGACCCCCTGGCCTTGGGCAGCGTTGGGCCTCACGACACGGGGTGAGGAGGTGCCTAAAAACTGCCATTCCCATTGAACAACCGCCAGGAAATTGGAAATTGATGGAAATTGATGGAAATTGATGGAAATAAGGCAGCAAGGTGTGAGGAGCAGGAGTGGCGAGAAGGTTCTAAGTCTTGCGTTTCTTCTGGGTTTTGCCACTGAGCTGAAGCACTGAAGAAAAACATGTTAAGGTGGTGTACTGTTTCTTCTTTCTGAAATCCTTTGATTTCAGCAAAGGCATAAGATTAACTTGGTAACAGCTGAAATTATTCTCAGCTAAAACCATACTGCAATTTTAGCAGTGATGGTTGAGATTACACAATCGCAGCTAAAGTTTGTTTGGCTGTGTCACAATGGCTTGGCAATCCGACATTTTTCTCTGCAGAGTATATTTATTTTTTATTATTGCCCTGAAGGATTTTTTTTTACCAAAACCATGAATATCGATGAGTGCAGAAGGATATGATCACTGGCAAATACTTGCAATGATGCTCTCTAGAATTTGCAAACAGCCTGAAACAATACCTCTGAATGCTATGATTTTATTCTTGGAATATTAAGTTTAGAACCTCATAAAATATACACCCTACTCATGGAATATTCAAGTATTCAGACCCAGTTATCTCTGCAATTTTAATTCAGTGCTGCTCACACAAGCACTAATTGGTTACACTTGTTTAAGAATGTAAATGTACAAGTAGCCCCCTCCCACATAGCAGCCCTTCTTTCTCTTGCTGAGAAATGACTGAGTTTTGTTAGAGCTGATTAGATTATGTGGATAAATAGCTGTATTTCTGTGCATGATTGCGATGATGTTGGTAGAAGAAATAGGGTCATGCATCAGTTGGCTGATGTTGCGATGTAAATAAGTGAGGGACAGCTGTATCATAATAAGCAGCAAAGAACTCAGATGAGTTTTTCCATTTTTATATTTCGGAGAAATTTCTGGATATTGAAAATATCTCTGCCTCTAAGGGAATCATCCCTGCCACTGTTTAATCTCTCACTTCTATATGTTGATTTTTAGTGGTACTTGTATCTGGCCCTCTTTATTGAATTAGTTTAATGTCATTTTCTTTCATAAGAGAAATGTTACTCAATGTTGCTATTATAAACCAGAATTTTATTTTCAGATCCCATCGGCTAAGATAAATAAGGTTAAAATAGATAGACTTTCCTCTCTCACAGTGATAAAATAAAATTTAAGAAAAACAACGTCTTCTGGCTTTGTTGTTATCTTTACAGCTTCCTTTGTTATACTTTTTTTTCAAGCATCTTAAAAAGATGTTTTGCAAACCTTAAAAAAAACAAAGAAAAAAAAAAGTTCCCTTTCCTCGGAGAAGAAAAGCAATCCAACCGACCTCACAAATCCCCCTCGTCCTGGACTGAGATAAAAAAATAAAATCAATCTCCACGCTAGAGAAATACTCCGGATGACATTACAGAAGTTTGAGTGTCAAAGCCGTCTGGCTTACTCTGGATTTCACATAATAACTGTGGGACTATCTGTGTTAGAGGCCAGTTCACAGTCATTGTCACTGTTCTTAGCTGTTGAACATTTGGGGTTGTAGTATTGTCGATGTCAATATTCTTCAAACACACAGAATTTCTATGTTATATGTACTATGCTTATGATCCTACCTTCAATCCAACAGAAGCAGCTACTTGTTAGCTAGAACTTGTGACTTAATAAAGCACAAAAAGAAAGCAATAGTCTTTATCAATCACCCACATTTTTTAGAATGACCCACTTAGTAAGCTGCTTCTCCAAACTGCATCCCAAATAGTTTGCTAAAATCAGTCTGAGCAAAAAACATAGAGAAGGTTGATCTTTACATATGTACAGACTGAGGGGAAAAGGTTGTTTATGCTTGTAATTTATATGAAGGTGATTGAAATGGCAGGTTTGATGAAAGTAACATCATATACTGTGCCTATTCTGGTTTGGTAGCAACAACTAAGGTGGTACCCCAGCTCACGAGCGAAGGGGCTCACAGCAGTTGCATCCTTGTGGTGTTTCAGCAACCAAGTAGCAGTTGACTACCATACAGCCTCTGCAGGCCCTTTGTTTCTTGGTCCCACCGAGCCTTCTCCTCTGAGTGTTTACTCCATGTGTTCTCCATCCTTTAGTTCAGGCAGAACTTCCAGCTGAAAATTGGAGCATTGCATCCCTGGTAGCCCAGGCTGACAAGAAGAGCCACCTTATTTTGACATTTTGCAGGGATGCGGGACAATAAGGAAAAAGCAGAATAAAATTATTGGTTTCTGCAAATGAATGTGTTCATGATGGCAAGAGGACCTTGATGCTATCATAGGATGTCCCTGGTAGCTCCTATGCATGCCTTGCTGTCAATTAGCTTATCTGCCATGCTTCTTCAGGAGACAAGCCTCACGTTTGTCAGGTGCCTCAGGGACTGGAGCTGCAGGTGTTGGAGCTGGCTGTGGCTAAGCCCGAGCGGAAGCCCAAATAAGGCTGGAGGACTGAAGATTTACACAGCTCTCAGGATGTGTAAATGGGGAATTCTGCCCAGAGTCCTGTTGTCTGTCTTTCTCTGGTAAGAGCTCTTGGTGTTGCTGATGTGAGGCAGGAATCCTGACATCAACTGAGCCTCTGCTGCCTAGTTCTGGACCTCAGTATTGTGACAGTCTGGCAGCTGGATGTTTCAGCCTTGGATAAGTCAGTGAAGAAAGGAAGTCATAACCATGTCAATCTTTGGTAGATAGAGTCCGGAGATTCATACTAGTGAGCACTTTTAGACCACAGTGGTCTACAAGGGCACTGCAGCACACAGGGAGCTTGTTCAACTTTTTATCTGTCCTACTGTTCCATAGACTCTGTCACAGTGCTCCCCTGCAAACTGGAGTGGCAGTTTGAGACCAATGGCAGCATGCTTCTTATGTTCCTAGTGTGACTGCTCCATGTTATCCATGTTTTCGAGACAGGAAATGCTTTTGGGAAAAGCGTTTGAAATCAGTGTAAGTTCACCAGGAAGGTCCTCCTTTACATTAATTTTGCCAAAATCTTCCAACTAACATGTCTCTGCCCCTGGTGAGAATAAAGAGGCTATTTCTACAGATACCTGAAGTCCTGGAAGCTGTGATGGGTGTTGGTGACATGGATGACCCTCCTTGAAGCAAGGCTAGTGTTTTGCTATGGTCCTTGTGCCTGAGGCCTGCCCTGCACAGGGACACAACCTGTCTCAGCCTCTTGTCCTTTCACATGCTTGCTGTTCAGGAGGGCAAGCTTTCTTGGAAGGGATCCTACTCTGGGAGCCAACTGTCTGTGGACTGGAAAACCTATGGCATTGTGGCCATGACTGTGCGGAGACAGTCCTGGAGTGAACGGCTAGGGCAAACAAGAGTCTCTACGAGCCTGACACTTGAACAAAAGGGGAGCAGTTGAGGAGAGTTGTCGGAAAAGTTTTGCTGGTTACTTCACCAGGGTCATGTCATGTAAGCAAAGCAAATAGCAGTCCTGACTGAGCTGCTGTTTACAACATCTCAGAGTGGGTTTGCATTCAGCACCCCTATAGCACCGTTTTGAAACCACACCCACAGCAGTTGCGGTAGGAAGTTGAGTAAACTGTGTGCAAGAGTCAGCTACGGGGAGGCCAAGAGAAGTTTAAGTGCTCCAAGAAGCAAGTGAACTGCAAAGAGGGGTGTCTAGATAGATCTTCATTAATACATCAGTATCAGCAACAGCTGAGGCTATGGCAGGCTGTGATGCTAGCCAGAACTTCCATTTTGTCATACGTGGCTATTTTAGAGTACGTGACTCACATGTGATTAACCCGAAATTCCCTCCTGAATACAGGAGTGGCTGGGGAGAGAGGAGGTCTCATGTTTTCAGGTGGGTGGAAGGGTGCTTCCATCAAGGGTATTGTGACTGTGTCTGCCTGGGTCATATGTACTAGCTTCGAGAATCCATGCCAGTGAGACACTCAGCTGCATGAGACAGGGTGTGTAATCTAAGCAGTGTCCCTGGGCCACAACCTTCTCTTTTCTCTTCCTCAGCTGTGAAGGAGAATACCAACATGAACGTACAAGCTGGGGACAAGTGAGCCTTCCAGGCTTTTTGGGGAACTCTACGAGAGCAATGAGGCTATTCTAGTTTAGATTACAAGAAGAAACTAGCTGAAAAGGTCAGAGTAAACATTAGATGAGACTGTCCAAGAAATAGCAGAGTTAATTAGTGAACTGCAGAACCAGAATGAGGGGTAGAATCAACATGAACCCCATGTAAGTCAGGAAGGCAGCCTTCCATGAACTTGGAGAAGAGGAAGGCAGGAGCTATACAACCTGGGAAGGTTGTGTAACTGGTAAACGGAAAAGAAAGAGTGAATTCACAGGAGTTGCTAATATTAAGGCCGCAAGTAGAGGTTTTCATTGTGAAGTCAAGTCAGCAACTGCAGTTAGGAAACCGTCTTGGCTAAATCACTCAAACTGAAGGAACAAGCCTGTAAGGAAGGAGAAAGCAGGTTAGGCTATTAGGGCTGAGAGTAAAAGTATAACAGGCATGTAGCAACAAAATCAAAAACACATAAGCATGAAATGAAATGCACCTAGCAAGCAAAATAAAAAAAACACATCACTCTATAACCCCTCTAATCATATGAAGTAGAAAGGGTTCTCTAACTGTAAAGTGAGAAAACTAAAAGGTGTCAGGAAGGCAGTACCTTCTAGACTTCACTACAAAAGATCAGTAAAATAAAGAAAGCAATGCATTAGCCTCAGTTAAGAAAAGGGTAGAATATTGAAGTCAGGTGTTTTCAAATTGATTTCAAGTCTCTCTTTAACTTTGTCCTAGCATATTTAAGGTCTCACTAACAAAACCTCAGTGTCAATAATCAATGTCTTTGAGAAATTACGGATGTTAGGTAGAATAGAGGGAGGCTGTAAAGTGACAAGCATGGTTAAAGAGAAAAAGGAGAAAAAAGAGAAGGTATTCTCAGCCTAGAGAAGAGAAGGCTCTGGGGAGAACTTACAGCAGCCTTCCAATACCTAAAGGGGGCCTACAGGAGAGATGGGGAAGGACTCCTTATGAGGGACTGCAGCCAAAGGACAAGGGGTGACAGTTTTAAACCGAAAGAGGGAAGATTCAGATTAGGTATTAGGAAGCAATTCTTTCCTGTGAGGGTGGTGAGACACTGGAACAGGTTGCCCAGGGAAGCTGTGGCTGCCCCATCCCTGGAGGGGTTCAAGGCCAGGCTGGATGGGGCTTTGAGCAACCTGGTCTGGTGGGAGGTGTCCCTGCCCATGGCAGGGGGGTTGGAACTAGATGATCATTAAGGTCCCTTCCAACTCGAACCATTCTATGATTCTATGAAATGTTTGATTAAGTAAATTAATTTCAGTTCTTAGAAAAATAATGAAAATTTTATTTGTACATTCCTGAAAAATACCCTAGGTATGCGTAACTGTCAACAAGAAATCATGTCTCAAAAATCTGATTGCCTTTATGACAGCATGACATATCTTATGGGTAGAGAAGAGCTATAGATGCAATATGGCTTGATTTTCAGGTAGCTTTTCATGTGATTCCCATAAGCAAATTAATAAAGTCTGTTCTATGTTGATCTGCAGCTAGGTGTGTGTAAAGCTAGTTGGAAAACCAGAGTAACAGGGTGGTTCTCTATCAAAATTGAAATGTGTATCAAGTTGGATTGCACAGATCCAGAATCTGTTGACCTGGAGGAATGCTTATAAAAAGGAAAATGCTTATTGAATTCACATATGTATCAGGCTGGGAAGAAGTAAGTATGCTGGAGGACAGGGACAGAGTAAAAAATTATCTTCATTTAGAAATACAAAAACAAATGGGAAGCTAGTCAACCAAAACAGCTGCAGACCTAGGCAGGAATATCAGCTGTTAGGGAGAACTGGTTAGGTAGCAGTTCTGTACAATAGTAACTCAGGCTTTGAGTGGTCACAGACCTGGGTGTGAGTCAACCGTGGCTTGTTATTGCAAAAAAAGATAAGCGTCCTGCTGGGATTTGTTATGAGGATTAGAGTTTGCAAGACTTGGCAAGGGATTCTGCTTTGCTTAGCAGTTGTAAAGCTAGTTTTGGATATTGCACATGAAGAAGGATGTGGACCACCTGGAGAGCAACCGGAATGTCAAGGGGCCTAGAGGAAATACTGAATTATTTCAGATTAGTTAATTGGGAAGAATAAGATGAGTAGGAGAATGGCAACAGTCCACGTATCTGTGAGAAGTACTGGTGGGATGGAAATAACCTATTTCTATGTCCACCATGGGCAGAAATTGCAACCAGGATATTTCAGTTTAAACATTAGGACAAATGTTCTTCAAGGGTAGAGGTACTGGAAAAAAAGATTGTCAGTGGTATGGTCAGGGTCTCTTATTGGGGCCTTTAAGACCAGGCTACATACATATCTTATCCTCCATAAATAGAAATGTAGTAGGTGTAGTGGAGCTGCCTGGAGGCAGGGAGGCTGTGAATATGACTTTCTGAGGACATTTCAGCCCTATGTTTCTGTTGCTGCTAATGTCATCAAGGCCAGCTCTTGCTGTAGAATGTATTGGAGGGGGCAGAGATCACAGAATGATAGAATCTTAGAATGGTTTGTGTTGGAAGTGACCTTCAAAGATCATCTAGTTGCACCCCTTCTGCTATGGGCAGAGACATCTTTCACTAGATCCAGTTTCTGAAATGCCCATCCAGCCTGACCTTGAACCAGTGGTAGGGCATCCACAACTTCTGTGGGCAACCTGTTCTAGTGTCTCACCACCAGAGTAAAGAATTTCTTCCTTATATCCAATCTAAATCTACCCTCTTTCCGTTTGAAACCGCTGCCCCTTGTCCTATCACTTGGTAAAAAGTGGATCCTGTCCACCAGTACACCCACTGTCCTACCTCATGTCCTGGAATCCATGTCACTCTGCTTGATACCAGTTGAAGGTTTCAACCCCTAAAAATCCTCCCTATAATCCCTCTCCCAGTTTAGTTATTTTACCTATGAAACACAGTGCAACTTCTCTGGTGTAATCCTGATCTTGTCCTAACCCTGTTGGTTATAAATAAATACTTGTGCAATGTTTTGGAGTTTTCTTTTTACACAAAACTATGTATCTTTTTTTAACCTTAAAACCTATGTTGTAATACACAACTGGTCAACAATCTCCAAACATCTGCCATGGGTAAATACAGTAAGTGTCTTGTGGGTATCATGCATCATATCTGGTAAGCTCCAAGCCTGATAATTTCCAATCATTACTCTTGAGAAATAATTTCATATTGCAGGCATTTTTGGGGGGTTAAAAATATTATTTTTAATACTTCCCTATTCTTGAAATAAAAGAATAAATTCTTAATATTTTAAGTCAGTATCATAACAATAACTGATAGTTTTCCAGCCATGTTGTGTCCCAGTTCTTTATGTATACAACATGAGTAAAGAATAATTACCTTTACTAGTAAAATATTTTAAAATCAGAGAATAGTTTGGGTTGGAAGGGACCTTTAAAGATCATCTAGTACAACCCCCCCCCCCGCAGTAAGCATGGACATCTTCAACTAGATGGGGTTGCTCAGAGCCCCGTCCAACCTGACCTTGAATGTTTCCAGGGATGGGGCATCTACTGTCTCTCTGGGCAACTGTTCCAGGGTTTCACCACCCTCATTGTAAAAAATGTCTTCCTTGTATCTAATCTAAATCTTCTCTCTTTTAGTTTAAAACCATTACCCCTTGTCCTATCGCAGCGGGCTCTGCTGAAAAGTTTGTTCCCATCTTTCTTAGAAGCCCCCTTTAAGTACCAAAAGGCTGCAATAAAGTCTCCCCAGAGCCTTCCCTTCTCCAGGCTGAACAACCCCAACTGTCTCACCCTGTCCTCATAGGAGATATGCTCCATCCCTCTAATCATTTTTGTGGCTCTCCTCTGGACCTGCTCCAACAGGTCCATGTCTTTCCTCTGCTGAGGGCTCCAGAGCTGGATGCAATCCTCCGGGTGGGGTCTCACCAGAGCAGAGTAGAGGGGCAGAATCATCTCCCTTGACCTGCTGGCCAGGCTTCTTGCATTAAAAGATTCTTGCCCAGGATACAGTTGGCTTTCTGGGCTGCAAGTGCACATTGTCGGCTCATGTCCAACTTTTCATCCACCAGTACCTCCAAGTCCTTCTCTTCAGGACTGCTCTCAATCCCTTTATCCCCCAGCCTGTATTGATACTGGACATTGCCCTGATCCAGGTACAAGACCTTGCACTTGGCCTTGTTGAGCCTCATGAGGTTCACATGAGCCCACTTCTGGAGCTTGTCCAGGTCCCTCTTCTTGGCATCCTGTTCCTCAGGCATGTCAACTCCACCAATCAGCTTGGTGTCGTCTGCAAACTTGCTTTATATGTGCGAACAGAATCTTGAAAGCAATATTTAAAATCAGTAAACATGTTTGGTTACAATTTTTAATTGCCGTTTCTTCTTTTGAGAGAAACTGTTCTTTCTTCTTTTGTTCTTTTTTGATAATAAATCATTAGGGCTCAGTAAGGCAAAAAGACATATTTGTTATTTGTACTGATTCTAGCTGGTAGAAAATTGTAGTAGTAAGTAGCAGTAGTGTGGAAAATACTTCTCTCCTTGGAGTTTGTCCTTTTTAACATCAAGGTCACTTTTGTAAGGCAATCTCAAGGTAAGTAACTGCTTAAATTCAGTTTAAAAATACTTTTTCCCCCCTCTATTTTGTCACTTCTGTTGCTGGCCAGATTCAGCCTTGTGAGTTGTTTGTGTTCCTTTCTTAATTGGGGAATACAGTGACAGAGAACATTGGTAGAGAAGTACAATGGCAAAACTTTTACTGACATCACAGTGTCTCGCAGGCAGCCATTAGGATTTGCTTTTGGTGCTAATTAGGTCAATGACAAAACTCCCCTACATCACACAGAATCATATGCTTGATTTAATAAAAAGGTGTGACCACAGCTGCAAGAAATGTGCACAAAGTCCTATTTCCCTGAAAAGAGGAAGAATCAAACAACACAAGGCAGACTGCTTACAGTTTGTTCTTTTGACTTTCTCTTGTGACATACAACTGTTGCTTCTCTCACTCTCTGTGGCTTTTTTTCTGTTTGCTCACTGGGAGCTGATGACAGACAGATACACACTGTCCTTCCAAACGATACTCAACCTTTGCATTCGCATTCAGACCACAGTGCTACCCTTTATACCACATATCTTAGTTCCTACCCCAGCCTTGTCATGCTTCTCCGGATTTCAGCCAGTGTTTTTTACTGTGTCAGTTACTGATAAATAAAGACAAATTTAGCACAATTAGATAATTCTGTTCTTCCACTATTTTCAGCAGTTCCCACAGAGCGAAGTCACTGGCTACTCCCAGAGACAGCAAATTTACAGGATGAATTTATATTAAAAGTTAAATATGTATTTATGTAATCTTAGTGTTCACAGTGCTGCAGTATATGGCAGCATGTGTGCTGCATTTGTGTCTTTTTCCATATGGATTAAAATATGCTAGCGCTTCTGAGGGAAAAGGGCTCTTTCTCACACTGGTCCACAGGACTTTAGGAGAGGGCTGGCTTTGGAACTGCTGCTTCCCACAGCAACAGAATGGTGCTGAACTGCTGCTGCTGTGAGAGGTAGGACCCCCAAAGCACAGCTCTTGCTGAGTCTTGAGCTAAGTAGGAGGAAAGGACGAGAGACCCTGCTGCTCATGGAGGCAGCCCTTTCTTTTCCTGGATGCTGTGAGTCTCTTAGATCCAGCTGAGGTCCTAATTCAACTGTCCCGCAGCTATTATCTGTCACACTGCATGATCTGCCTCTGTGTTGGGCAGGGAGTGCTCAGGGCGTTCAGAGTTTGTCCAAAGGTGGGAAAACCTGCAGTTTAGCACTGGAAGAAACAGTTACTGTGAATGGCAGAGTTACTACATCTGAAGTGGCAGAAACTCCACTATTACAACAAATGCCATGCATGAGTGTCAAAGGATTTAACAAGGCAGTATCTGAAATGGAGTAAAAATCTTCAGGGGAAGAAGAGAGTGTAATTTTTTCCCGAGCTGGCTGTGGAACAGAGTTTTTGTTTCAGTGTTACCACATCTGCACCTCGAGACAGCTAGCTGTCACTCACACCTCCAGGTAAGCTCCTCAGTAAACAAGTTCTTCAGCTGAACTGACTAGATCCAGTTAGGATACCAATGGCAGCTGTGGTCACACCTTTTCATTAAATCAGGCATATGATTCTGTGTGATGTTGGGGAGTTTTGTCATTGACCTAATTAGCATCAAAAGCAAATCCTAGTGGCAGCCTTAGAGACCCTGTGATGTCAGTAAAAGTTTTGCCATTGTACTTTGTACCAACTTCTTAACACATCATTACTTCCATCTGCATGTGCATAGACACCCAATCAACTAGAGCTCTTATCAAGCTTCTGGGATAAAGCTGATCAAAAGTAAAATACTGGACCAAAATCTGCTTTGAGTTATGTTTCATACAAATTTAACTCTATTAATTGTCATGGAATTTCTTTTTGGTTGTACTGTTGCAACCAAGTGCAGAGCTTTTGCTTCAAATGTCTCCCAGCTTCAGAAAAGGTTCTGATGAGGAATCTTTGAGTTCTTTCCTTTTTCTTGATGTTAAAATTATTTCACTAACCATTCTTTATCTTTGCTGCTGAATTTAAATTTGATTACTAAATTTAGTGCTTCTCTTCACATGACCTATTTCTTTTGAGTCTTAATGCTGTTGCTTGGATACGCTTCTCTCTTCTAAGTAAGGCACTTGGTTTCATCTTGCTTTTTTCTGTGCTTTGGACGATACCAATGGATTGCTATTGAATATTTTTTCAGGTTTTTATATGTATTTGGTTTGTCTGGCACCCTGCTTTCAGCAGAACTTTTGTCTTTGCAGGTCTGTGGTTTAATGTATAGTATATCCTGTGTAACACCAAATAGCTTGCTATTCTTGCTTTTCTTCATAATCAGTTAGAAAAATGACACTGTTACGCTGAGTAAAGCCCAATCACTACATAACTTATGGGAATGCTAATATCTATAATCAGGGAGATATTATATTTACTTATTGTATGTGTACTGTCACTGCAAGTTAATTCCTGGAACATCTTACATGAATTCCTCTTTTTGTTTTAGTCCTAGGCTAGTGAAGTATACAACAGGAATAAACTAAAGCATTTTAATTTGGGCTGAAGTGTTCTTGCTCCTGTATGGAGTTTTGCTTATACCATTTTGAAAAAAAGTATAATAGACTAGAACAAGAAAAAGTTCAAGGAAGGGTGGCAGACCCTTTCAGAGGTGGAGAACAGCTACCATGTGTAGAGAAGTTAAATGGATTAGAACACTTGGCCTAGAAGATTGACAATGGAAAGCAGCAAAAGAAAGATCTTTAAAGAAATGGATGGTGTGGAAACCTAAAACGAGAAGCTGGCATTCACATAATCACAATAAAAGAATTAAGAGCATCCTGTGAATCATGTAACAGGTGGCAAAAAAATCAGAAGAAAGTACTTATTCATGTGATGGAAATAGTAGAATGTGATGCTGTTGGAGACTGAGGAGCCAGCATTATAAAAAAGGGAGTAGGCAAGGCAATGGAAGGTGTTGGTTGGTTGCCATTGAGGATAATGGCCAGATACAAACTTCACCTCAGTCCTTTGGTCACTGCTTGAAGATTAAAAAATGTACAACAGGAAGGTTCAGAGTGTGTTGCTAGATTTTTGTATGGGTTATATTCTGATTTATATAATGTGCTGTCTGGCCTATGCTGCTGCATCTTTACTGCTTCTTGCAGCCATGCTAACTGGATTAAAGATAGCACACGTATACCTCCCTATGCTACAGGCACATCTTGATATTGCTGTGTAAGGTGTTTTGGACATGTAGAGCAATTCTGAGAAGTATTTGTGAGTGATGCAAGAGCAGATTCCACACTGTATACATTACAGTACTGTGTACATTACTTTGATTAAATTTTTACTTGATTTTGGTATCTAGTATGGAATAAATTTCAATAAAGGTCAGTTAAATGCTAATGTATTGTTTCTTCTGGTCTTTTAAGGAACTATAAGTTCTTTACCATTTTCCTCCTTATTCAAATATGTTCAGATTATGTTGAAATTGTCCTATACCAAACATGAACATTTAAAATAGCAAATAAATGTATCTGACTTTTGAAATTAAAAAAACAAATTGGTGAACTAGCTTTATTATCCACTGTATCCCTCAGAGTTGAATAATGACAGATAGTGAATAAATCAACAATTAAATGTAAACATTGTAATGTAAATTGTAAACAAAGAAAAAATATTAACAAAACAACCATTGCAGATCTAGAAAACAAAACCCAGGAAGATATTAATACCTAGAATAATCTGAAAAATCTCCATCAATAAAAAAATCATTAAAATAATAGTACACCAATAATACTACATCTTACAATAAGAGCTCTGCATTTTTTTAATAGATGTTAAAAATTTTGGCAAACTTATTGTGTTTTTCTTAGTATTTGTAACACAACATTACTTTGGTCGTACAACAAAATCCCAGGAGTATATTGAGACCTTGTGACAGGTCATTTAACTCGATGAGGCACCAATGTTGGCTGTTGGAGGCAAAACACCTTTCACCTTTGAATCTTAAAGTCCTCTTTAAAAGTGTCAGAAAGGGATGTGACTTTGCTAATGATTAAAGAAAAAATCCAATGAATCTGATAATTCAGTATTGCTTCTTATTATAAGGAAGGGATATGGAAAACTGAGGTATATTCACAGCATGGCTTTCTTCTGGCTAGATGATGCTGATATCTATAGTCTTACAGCATACTGTGTCAGTGTTGCCAAGTGGTTCATTACCTTCAGTGTGAGGTACTGTAATTACATCATCTAATATCGCCAGTACTTACCCTAATTTTGCCATTTACCAATCTCTCTGCTTTTACAAATGTTAAATGCCCGCCATGTTTTAGATTGGAGTGTTTCAAACCTAGGTTAGGGTGAGTTTCAAACTTCTCAGAACTGACAAAGCTCTGAGCTGCACACAGTCTCGGTGGTTTCAGAGTACACAACCATATTAAGCTGGAACAGGCCCAGAATAGCCTGTTCTACTAGTTGTTGCACAGGTCCATATTTCCAGATGCACAAAGATCCTCACTTCCAGCAGGTCCTACCTATCTGGCAATATGGAGAACCATCTCTCTAAACAAGGTTGTCATATACCACTAAGGGCAGCCTTTCAGCCCTCACCACCAGCGGTTGTGGAGTGCCTGAGGGACCGTATTGACTGTGTGTGTTACTTGTGCACTGAGGTGTGGCTGCTGCTTGTGGACACCCGAAACCACCTCACTCAGTCTGGAGGTGGGATTTCAATTCAGACAAGCTGGCTCAGCTGGGACACAGGACCAGACCTGCTTCATACTCTCACTTTTGTTAGGGAGCTGCCAGCTTCAGTGACAACATAAATGAGTGCTGACAGTCACCCAGTATTTCCCAGCATTTCCAGGGTGTCCAGAAGAGCAGACAAGTTCTCTCACAGGTGAGAAGGAAACAGAGATATCGTTGCAGGTGTGGATTTAATAAAAGCAACAGAGGATTTAATCCTCCCACACCTCAACATTAGCCTTCCCTAGCTAGTTCCCTGCTGTAGTACAGGGAACTGGTGCTATTAGTATAGCACTGTGGCTTCTCTCAGGGTCTTCAGTCCCCTGGGCCTGGGAAGAAGCTGTGGCTGTCTCTAACAGCCAAGAAATTTGTATCTCTCTGCCTGCCAAGGGGTCTGCCTACCTTATGTGACCTCTGAGGGAGTGTGTTCTTGCCATGTAGCCCCAATATGGCTAGGGTGTGCCCCTCCCATGCATGGCCCTACAAAGAAGAGAGAAGCCTTCATCCATCATCTTCATGTAGAGCCTCTATCCACCCCAATACTGCAGTAAATATGAAGCACTCTGTTCCCATGGGTTCTAGGGCCTTACATGCAATACTAGTGGGACTTGCTGTGAGTCACATAGAGCTTTAAATACACCCACTCACACCCAGGCTGGACTAACTGAGACTGTTTGTACCCAGACACCTGTCACTCATCAAATCTGAAGTGAAGATAGACTCTTGGTTATGTAATGCCAAAATACAATTCTGTGTTTCCTGAAAAAGAAAGAAACCTCAAACAGAACTTGCATTCCATGCTCTGTTTTCAGTGCATGACTTCACATCCCCCAGGAAAAAGATTTTTAAGGGCAATATTAATTGTTAATCTTTTCTTGACTTTCACTTGACTTGACATTTGATATTAAGAATGGAGAATCCTTTTTTAATTTAATGTTTTGTTTAGCTTATTTCACTGTAGTACTAGCATGAAGGAGCAGTCCCTTCTGTAGCTTAAAAAGGGGCAAATACTACACTCTTCTGCCATTCTATCTTGACAAACAGTAGGCATCTGCTTCAGAAGGAACTAAATAAGAAGACCAGAAATAGGATTCCTGTTTTCTACACACTGCATTTCTAATTGCTGATTTGAGATGGTTTTCACTAAAATAAAGACTTTTTAAAATTAGGTTTGATACATCTGAGTGTGCTTCTAATTAGATTATAGAATTACACATTACAGAAATAAAAGACTAATTCAATGACCTTGATAAAATCAAGGTTTTTCTGTACAGACTTATAGTACTAAATTTTAAGTGGACCACTTGATACTAATAAAGATAATATATTAGTCTCTAATAAAGCTGAATTTATGGAAAATTTTTCTAAATTTACAAACATTATGTCTCTGGTATTTCTGAATGTATGACTATAGCAGACAGGTGAGGTTAAACATTTTCTCAGTTTCACTCAGAGTGCCTCATGTTCCCCTGGACTGATAGAATATACCATGTCTTTATTGCCCCATGCCCTGAACATTTGATGACAGCACTGGGATCTGTGGACTCAGATGATAAAAACTGTACCAATTTTGCATTCTAGAAGGAACTAACCAGATACCAAAAGTACATATTGAACTAGCCCAGCACATGTGATCTTTTAACAATAGCATATGCACACTTCCTTGTTCTGTCAGTACTTCACTTGCCAGCCCTGTAGAAGAGATCACAAACAAAAGATTCTCTCTTTTGACTCATCCATTTTTCTTTAACAGTTAGTATTACTTTAGTGATTGCTTTGCAGTGTTTCACTGATTATTTCAAATTGTACTATTTTCATGTGTTCAATATTTTGCTCTCAGTGTTGTTTGTTTCTAAGGGATGAAGTTCCATAATTTTGCAGAGTCCAGTGATCACATTTATATTTTTGGTAAAAAAAAAAAAAAAAAAGAAGTGATTTATTCAGGGCTTGCCATTTTTATTTCTGTTTTGGAGTCTTGGATGAGTATATACCTGTAGGCTACAATTGGGAGTAATCTGAAAATGAAGGGGAATCTGTGTTTCTGACTACGTAGATGTAGTATGTAAACTAGACTGACATCAGTAATTATGACAAGCTTGGGCCCTTAGAAATAGCAATTAACGGAAATAGATATCTGTAGTTTAATGGTTTTAACTAGTTTTGTCATTTTCCAAGCAATGGTGAGAGCAGTCAAGTGAACAGATGTACAATTCATACTAGGGGATAGTAAGTAAATGTAGAAATAATATACAGACTTGCAAATGTATCATACAACACAACAGCGTATACTGTATAGAAGGAAAACAGAGCTCAGAGTCTTTAGATTTAAAACTGTTGGACAGCTGTCAAATCTATGATTGTTTTGCCAGCAGTATGCCAGCACTACAGCCCTTGCCTAACTCTGTAAGCCAATGTATTTCCCTAGAGAAATCAATTTATGACAGTTTGAAAAATCAGCTAGAAAACTTACACAACTCATCTTTTCATAATCAAGAGCTCCATAAAAGACCAGTTTCAAAGTGATGCTTCAAGACACTTAAGAGTAAAATGTACCATATGAAGTAAAGATGTGGTATCTGCATTTTATATTGGTACTTTCATGAAGTTGTCTGTAAGAACGTGAAATATTTGACGAAGTACAATAAAAGTCACCATGTGCACATCTGATGTAGTTTGGAATGGCGATATTCCTGTTCTCTGATTTTGGTTTGCCTTAAAGCATCATGCTGTGGTTGTCCAGCAGCTGAATAGCAGCTGAATTCAGGCACAAGGGGTGAAAGAGAATTGCAATCATTAACTTCTTCAGCCCTCCTACGGCCATTCCCATTCATAATTCAGAGCCCTCAGAGCAGGACTGTAGGGGGATTTATCATCTCGTTATCTTCAGTGAGTGTTACTTTAAACGTAGTGGCTGGAAGGACTTTTACTGAGGGCTAAATTCCTGAACTTGCCTCTCCCAAACCTTGGTTAAGCTCTTTCTGCTATGATCATAATTTAGCAGCCTAGTTAAGAATTAGCACAATCTTCCTTCAGTTCCTAAATCCAAGCAGAGGTATTATCAAAACAGCTATTTGAAAAACACAATCTACTGGCGGGCTGCATCAGATGGTGCAGTCAGGGACCTCTGTGAGGCACAGCCCCAGTCATAGCATCATGGCTACTGATGAATCCAGTCTCTGCACGTTTTGTTAGAATGTGTTAAATTCTGCCATTTAATAACTCATAGCAATTAACCAATTGACTGCACAGTACTGTTTCTATCCATGGACTAACAAATAAACAAACTGTGTTCTGCCCAGGTGCAATAAACTTTGAATCGTAATTACTTTTAATTCACTTCAATTCATGTATAAATGATGATTAACAGCTTCTGCAGATGTTTTACCTTTTACTTGCTCCTTCTGGGCAGGGATTTGAGAGTGTTTCACCTCTTCCAGGCTTAGTCAGGCTGATTCTCTGCTTTTTATGCCGTTTCCATTTTGTTTGACAGGACAGGATTTTCTGTTCTTTGATGACCTAATTTGGGAATAGATACCTGAGAGAAAACTAGATGTTTCTAGTCAGCTAGACACAGTGTGAAATGGAAGAAATGTTACTTGTACCTTACAGATTAAAACTGATCATCTTCATTGCTCAGTGTATCAATCAAAGCTCCCACACTTTGACCCCAATAGTGATTGGACTGCCTGAACACACTTATGTGGAAATTCCTGGCAGGATGTAAAAATTTTGCCAGATGTGATTCAAAAAAATATCTTCCCCTCCATTTTCAGGAAGGTAAAAACATTTTAGTAATGTCTATTACAGTGTTGGAAAGATCCTGTATAATCCTGTATAATCTGATCAAAAACACCACTGAAGACTGGTAAAATGTCACTACTGACAAATACATCAATTTAAATTTAATTACAAAAATTTTAATGTAATTACCATGTTAGCCTTAAACTTTAGGTGACCCGTTATCCATTTGACACTCAAACTGATATGTCGTTAGCTTGTGAATTGAAAGCATGTTTTACTGTTAATTGCTCCTTACTTTTACGATAACACAATGTTCCACTATACCTCAAAACCTAGGTAAAGGTAAATCTTAAGAGAATGATGACTATTATGTGTGACTTCAGATAAGAGCCAATATTAATCTCATTTATGTGACTATATAAAGTATGGTTGTCATACCACATGTATGTCTATGTGCATTTGAATTGATAAGATTTACTGTATGGAAGGTGCTTACTTTGTGCCAGCTCCTGATCTTACCTAGCTTTTCTCTGAGCTTTTTTAAATCACTAAAATAGAACAAAGAAAACCAGCCAAAAGGGGGTAGTTTCATAAAATGAATGGGCTTAGAGACGGATCTGGTGAGTGCCAAAGTTAGTTCAAGTATGGAGCAGAGCCTTAGAGCTGGCAATGAGGGCACAGGGAGAAAGAATTGGCAATGGTGGACTGAGAGTGAGATCTCACCTTTTTAGCAACAGTAAGATGCTGGATGGCATCAAACTGTCACCCAAAATGTGAGCAAAGTTTCAACCAGGTGCAAAAGAAAATGTCACTTCACAGGTTAATGGCTTGTTAATTTAGTTGAGTACTGTGGTAGTTATTAGTCCAGAGAGTCCAGAGAGAAGAGGGTTAACCACAGAATTAAAAAAATCCTCTGCTCTTGAAATTTTAATGGATTTTTTTTTTATCTCTCTCTTCTTTTTTTTTTTTTTCCTGCCTCACTACAGCTCATCCATTATACTCTGGCTACAGTCTGCATTGTGACTGACTGAGACAGACCATGAAAATGCTATAATCAGCTAACAGAATCACAAGACTGGACCACCGTCACAAATGGATACAAGCTTGGGATTTATATTTAGCCATAGTGACAGTGCAGTTTGCAATTTAGGGTGGGCATGCCTGATCCATCTTTCAATGAGCTAATCCTCCTAATGGAAAATTTCTAGTCACTGCAACACTGCACTTGGTACAAGGTCATTTACTTTTTGCCATCATGGTAAGACTGTTTCCACTGTACCAGCAGTGTATGTTTATGCAGATTACTTTGTAGACACATCCACCATCTACTTATGAATCCTATTTTTCTGTTGTGAACACGGGATTATGGGCTAACCTTTATGCATGGCTAGCAAAATGCAAACCTTTTAGAAAGAAATGGAGAGTGTAACAGTTAAGAACTCATTGCATAGCAAGAATGTGACACCTAGTGGACAGACAACATTAAGGAAATGTGACGGTCCCATCAAGGAATATTGACATTAAACGACCCTATCCAGTAAAGCAATTAATTTGATACTAGAAAAGATTAAGCTTGAATGACTCTTTGCACGGGGCCAAAATAAGTGGATAATGGTAACTCCCCTCTCAAAGCTCAGTGGAAGTGGACACTGGCAACATGCAAAACACATGAAAAAAGTATGTTTAAAATACCCTTTTTGTTAAATCCATGTCTCTGTTATTGCCATGTTATCTCTTCAGGAAGTGGGAGTTTTCACAGCTGGAGATACTCAGTGGTGAATAACTATGCAGTTAGGCCACTGAGAGCTGGACAAGACTGAGACACAGTTTAAGAAACCGGACTAATACATTGTGCCCAAACTCTCTGACACAGGCTGTGCCTGTCTGCTGCTCCCCGCTGCTGTTGGAGTACCTGAATTTCAAGTATTCACGTACCTCCATTTTCCAGGGTGCCCTAGTCCCTCACTGCTTTGTTGGCTATAAATAATAGCAAAACTCATCACCAGAAACTGCTATTTTATACTGGCTACAGAATAGAAACCAAATTTTTCACTGTAAAATTCACTGTAAACTTTACTTTTACAAACTTTAAATCTGTATGTATTTCCAAATACGCTGAAAAGTGCATGTCAGATGCTAGAGGACGCATAAAGCATACTCTATGGCAGTTGTGTTCTGTATGAGGTGCATTGGCTTTAAAAAAACTCCATCACTGAGGGATTTTCCCCTGCAGTCAGTCCCCAACTCCAGTGGATAAGCCAGAATGAAGTTGCCTTGGGGCCAGCTGGTTTGCACCAGTCTCATCTTACCTAGTAAGCCGTTACGAATCCACTCCTAATAGCTCAGAGCTATTTGCTGTTAGGCAATGTGTTCTGCACCTACGTGGCATAAACCACAGAGGCAAACACTGTGTGACTCCCAGCCGGTGCCTTTCACACTGCGAGGGATGGTTTCTGTGATCATTCTAGATCTGTATGCGCTGTTCACATCTGTGGGTTGACCTAATTTGCAAGAAACACTGCATCCTGGTTTGAGGTAGAATGGAACCAATTTTCTTTTCAGTAATTCTACTTTTCAGTTAAGTCTATTCTGACTAACAGCACTCCATGAAATTGACAGCAAATTTTCTAGACAATGTCTGCTTCTGGCAGTGATAAGGCCTGATGTTTATAGTTAACGCTAAGGAATGGTACACAGAGAGGTTCTTGCTTATACTTATTGCTATAACAACCAAGGTCAGCTAACTTTGTTATGTACCAAGTGGAAAACTGTAAAGGGGTTGCACCTGGGCAGTGATAAGGCCTGATGTTTATAGTTAACGCTAAGGAATGGTACACAGAGAGGTTCTTGCTTATACTTATTGCTATAACAACCAAGGTCAGCTAACTTTGTTATGTACCAAGTGGAAAACTGTAAAGGGGTTGCACCTGCAGGGAGGAGCGGACAGGACAGATGACCCAAAACTCACCAATGGGGTATTCCATCCCATCTGCATCATGCTCAACAGAAAAGCTGAGGGATCAAAGGGGTCAGCTTCTTTCTTCAATGGCCAGTGTCTGAGCAGGACTCTGTCTGTTCCCCTGCCTTTGATCCGGATCCGTGTGTCCTTGAATCCAGATCCAGTTCCTGCCCATCACTGAGCCCAGTCTGGGATTTTCCCAGTGCTTGCCGGTGACATCATCATCATCCTGGCTGCTTGATACTACTTTTGTATATATTTAGTATATTTCATTATTTTCTTATTGAAATTCTTTTTTTAATTAATATTTCACTAAAGTAGTTTTAGTTTCTTTTCAACTCCTAAGTCTCTCTCCCTCTTATTCTCTCTCTTCTTTTGGGAAAAACAGCATCTGTTGTTTGTTTAATGGCCAGCCCAGCCTAAAGCAGGACACGCTGCAGGCCCCAGTATCACCCAAAACAAAAAGTATTTGGAGAACCTAGTTTACAAGAAGTTCCACAAACCCAGGAGGGGGATCGTGCTGTGCCAGCCGGCCTCTTCCTCCACCGCCCCTGCTCTGCAGTCACCCTTTGCTCTTCTCTGCTACAAATGGGTGTCTGGAGTTACATTCTCTACAAAAATCTTGGCATTGAAATGCAAAAACATCCTCTTTCACCTGTGCAAAACGATGTTTAGAAATAAAACTAATCCCGTTAGAAGCACAGGGCTTATAGCTCCAAGAGGGAGATTTGGCCTGTCAGGAGACGGGAAGGGAAGGCACCAAAAAAACCACAAAGAGGATGAAGCGAGAGCTCATGGTCCACACCAGTGCTGATAAAACACGGTAATAAAAGCATTTTGAAAGCATTATAGCGCAAGAAACCCACAGCCACCGCCCGCCCCGTCCAACGGTCGGAACCTCGCCTCAGCGCTCCCCCGCTTGCCCCGTGGGCACGCGAACGGGGCGTGGCGGCGCCGCCTCCGGCCAATGGGAGGAGGAGACCCACCCGTGGGGGAGGCGTGGCCACGGGGCGGAGGGGCGTGGCCGGAGGCAGCCCGTGGGCGGTGGCAGGCCCGGCCGCCCTTCCGCCCCTCCTGCCGGCGGCCGCGGCCCGACCCCCGCCCTGCCCTGCGGATGTGGAGCCGGCGGTGAGTGGGGAGTGGGCGGCCGGCACCCAGCGGGAAGGGGCTCTCGCCGCCGCCGCCGAGGGGAGGAGCCTCCTCCCTGCCCGCCCACCCCCGGCCTTCCCCGCCGCGGCGTGGAGCCAGCGCCTCTCACCGCCCGGGAGCTCTCTCCCGGCGGCGGTCACGGGCCGCGGGGAGAGGCGAGCTGTGGGCCGGGCCTGGGAGCGGTTCCGGCTGCGGGAACCAGGCCCCGTGGGGTTGTTCGGGGCGGCGGAGCGCGGCCTGGCGTGAGGGAACGAGTCACCGGGATGGTGGGGGGTGCGGCTGGGCCTCTCTCCGCCCCGGCCGGCCGGTCCCTATAACCGGAGGGGGAGGCGCAGGCCGGCGGCGGCAGGGCTATGGCTACCGTCTCTCTAAATCCACCTGCCTCCGCCCCGAGGGGTGAGCGGGCTCGGAGAGCGCCCCGGGCAACCGGCCCGACGGGTTGGTGAAGGGGAAGTGGGCCTTGGGGGGCAGAGGTCCGTTTTGTCTCCGCTCCCCGCTCCTCGGGGTCTGTCGTGAGTCGTGGTGAGCGGGGGTCTGCGGGAAGAGGCCCAAGTGACATCCCGGGGGGCTGGGCCGGGCGCTGAGCCGCCCGTGTGGGGCACCGGGAACGGCAGAGGCGAGTCGGGAGGGTGCTCCAGCCCTGTCCTGCATTTCGGCAGGAATAAGCCTAAAAATAACGAGCCTGACTTAGTCACCGCGCCAAGCACAATGATTCTCAATAAATGGTAGGAGCCAAGTTCGCCTGCTGTTTATACAAAGGCTGTTTTCAGAAGAAACGCTGTTCTCTGACGTGTTATTGTTAACTCACGATAATAACTACCTGGTGCTTTTGATTCCTTAAATTCCATAGAAGTCGCAATATGCACAATGTGACAGGCATTATCCTTTTAAAAAAAAAAAAATAAAACTGATTATGGAAAGTGACGCATTAAGTTGAAGTCGTGAATCAAGACAGTGCAGTCAATCATTGACAATCAAAGTTACGGTGCCTAGTTGCTGATTATGTTTTCCCTTTGTCTGATTAATTCAGCTTGTGCAGATTTGCATCTAAAATGTTTTAAAATACTTTATTAACCCCGAGTATTTCTTCTAAAGACATACGTACTTGGGTTCAGAGTTGTAAATCCAAATGCTGCAGAATTGCTTGCGTATGAACTTAGTGAAACTAACTGAAAACTTCGTTGAAATTTGACTTGAAACCTTTTCCCTCCTAAGTCAAAAGCAAATAGCCTTGTTTATTATGATATGCATACGTTTACACTATCACTATTTTGTAGGATAATTTATGTGAAATAACGGAGATAGTGATTTCTCTGTGAGTCACATAACTGTATCTGTCATAAAAGCTCTAACTGCATCCTACAGCAACTTACTTAGAAATGAAGTAGTTTCAGTCTTTGAACAGGAGGGGGAAAACTGCTTAAAGGCAGTGGGTAAAATCCTTTCTTTGGTGAAGTTAATAGCAAAAAAAACCCAAACGCAACAACAGCCAAACCCAAACCTTCCCCTCAGTTTTAAATTCAGTAAATTCAGTCTGTGATAGGTTTTTCATTTTCTTGGGTTTTTTTATGATTTTTTTTTTAACTGACTAGGTCATTTACCAGATTTCTCTATTAACAACTTTAAATTGCTTTATGAAGCATAATATAAAGATCTCTGTAGAATCATTGGCATACAAGTTGAAGGTACAATGTCAACAATACTTACATGGAGCAACTGAGGGATCTGAACTAGGGTGATTCAGCCTGGAGTTAGGGAGGCTCGGGGCAGACCTTATCACTCTCCACAACTACCTGAAAGGAGGTTGTAGTGAGGTGGGGGACGGTCTCTTCTCCCAGGTAACAGGACAAAAGGAAACGGCCTCAAGTTGTGCCAGGGAAGGTTTAGATTGGATATTTAAGGAAAACTTTCTTCACCAACAGGGTTGCCAAGCATTGAAACAGGCTGCTTAGGGAAGTGGTTGAGTCACCATCCCTGGAGATTTTTCAAAGACCTTTGTGCCAGGGAAGGTTTAGATTGGATATTTAAGGAAAACTTTCTTCACCAACAGGGTTGCCAAGCATTGAAACAGGCTGCTTAGGGAAGTGGTTGAGTCACCATCCCTGGAGATTTTTCAAAGACCTGTAGGTGTGGTGCTTAGAGATATGGTTTAGTGGTGGCAGGGCTAGGTTAATGGTTGGACTTGATGATCTTAAGGGTCTTTTCCAACCAAAATGATTATATGATTCTTACAGAATAGGTTCACTTAGAACATTTGGATTATCTACATATAAAGCTATGCTGATGCTCAAAACTTTGCAGCTGGACTTTGTCACAAACTCTAGGTTTATGTCTCTCACCAAGTTCAAGTCATTTAAGTGCTATGTGCATAATTTGCCTATCTATGTGATAGGTGTCCTGCTAACCTACTTGAGGTGGTATAAGCTTCTTTGGTATGGTTAAAGCTTCACGAGATTTACTGAGAAGGTTCCTCCTTAAACATATAGTGTGTTTGCACATTCTTATCAGGAGAAGCTTATTGGTTTTAGATATCTGTTTGACCAATGTCCTCTTCTGTTTATGTTTTCATTTTCAGACGGTCTTTTCCAACCAAAATGATTATATGATTCTTACAGAATAGGTTCACTTAGAACATTTGGATTATCTACATATAAAGCTATGCTGATGCTCAAAACTTTGCAGCTGGACTTTGTCACAAACTCTAGGTTTATGTCTCTCACCAAGTTCAAGTCATTTAAGTGCTATGTGCATAATTTGCCTATCTATGTGATAGGTGTCCTGCTAACCTACTTGAGGTGGTATAAGCTTCTTTGGTATGGTTAAAGCTTCACGAGATTTACTGAGAAGGTTCCTCCTTAAACATATAGTGTGTTTGCACATTCTTATCAGGAGAAGCTTATTGGTTTTAGATATCTGTTTGACCAATGTCCTCTTCTGTTTATGTTTTCATTTTCAGACATACACTGTAGGAAGTTGTATGCTGTTGCTTTTGCTGATAGTTTCTGCTTATTACTTTGTTTTTGTTTGTTTGTTTGCTTTCTCATCACTACTACTTTGCTATACACAATTTTCCTACTTAGAGAGTAGGGCATAAATGCCACCAAAGACTGGTAGCATCTTGCCAGGTGACGGTTAGAGGAGTTGCTCAAACTATTCGTTTCAGTAGGTCCACAGAAACGGGCATCTGCCACTTCGCTAAGCACAGACATATGTAACTCACTGTAGGAAAGTTTTGTGGTTTTTGGATTGATACCAAATATTTTTTAACACTGGCGTTTTTATTTTGCTTTTATACTTAGCAAGCTCTCAAAAGATGGCAGAAAGCTGGTCTGTCGTGGATACGTTTGAGCCTGACTTCAGGCCTCTGGTAGTAATTGAGCTTGCAAAAGGCACCAAAGAGGAAACCATAGAATGGTTCACTAAACGAATTGTGGAGAAAAAAGCAAATGGAGGTGAGTATACTATGATCTTCTGTAACACTTTGAAATCAATTTAGCTGTCATCATAAGATGAAGACATACAAAAAATTAGTTTTCAACTAATTTGTCGTTTAATTATTGTTTAGCCAGTGCCACTCCATTTTGCAATTTTTGAAGTTGCTTGATTTTATGTGAGTAGAGCCTCATTCTCATGTCATGAAAATGTAATAACTGAACCCTCTTAACCCAGTTATTAATGAAAATATTGGCTTAAGGTTGGTTCACATGTCTGTTGAACTCTAAAATCCTTCCATTTTTGCAGTGGAACCCTAATAACCTCTCCTTCAACATAGTTTGATTAGCTGTCTAGGGAACATCTCTCTTCTTGCTTATGAGAATGTTGTAATGAACGTTGCATCATAAATGAACATGCATCACATCTACTATCCTGTCCGAAATTAACTTAGCAGGAAGCAATTTAATATTGATAAATTAATGCTGGATTTTAAGTATCATTTTTGCTAGCTTTTAGGCTCTTGTAAAGACAATATTTCATAACTGATTTTTTTTGTATACATTCAGGAATTGAAGTTAGGCTAAATAATTTGTAATTCCTTAGACTTATTGTTTTACATTTTTTAGAAAGGCATTATTTATGGCTGTTGCAGCTTTTTATCTTATGGTCAGTAATATTTCCATAGCTATCTGATTTGTGACTACAAACTTGCTTTCAGGCCTCTGCTACTTAAGTCAGGGATCTTTCTATTTCAAAAGTGTAGTCTCCTTAAAACTTGTAGGACTGTTTGCAGAAGCACTGATTGCTTACGTGATGTGAGCGTGACAGGAGTAGGTCCAAACTGTCCCTGTTGTTACAGTTCACTGCGAGCACTTCCACAGAAAAAGGGCTAAATCCTGGGGTCACCCTGCAAGATTCTGAACACCACATCAGGTGCTGTTGAAGCCTTAATTCTTTGTGCTCTTGAAAGGGGCAGTTTCAGCATTCCTGATAACTGGGCCCAAAATGATGTATGCTAAAATGCTAAGTTTTTCAGGTGTCGTTTTAATGTATTCTCTTCCTAATTTTGCTTTTCTTTACTTTAAAGGTGCACAACTGCTGGTTAAACCATTGGTAACGGAAAATGGAGATGAACATATTTATCTGGTTGGAGCTTCCCACTTAAGGCTGTTGCTGGGAGCTGAAACTGTGGGTTTGGTGAAGGAATGTAATGATAACTCAATGAGAACTTTTACATACAGCAGTAGAAAAACTTTCAAAGATTTTGCAGGTAAGCAATTTTAGGAGTCTTTGTGACTAAGAGCAGAGCTGTGGCTAAAGATTCAAAGCAATTACACTGCTAGATCTTTCACAGTCTTTCTATTCCTTGGAACAGTAACAGTAAACAGAAATCAGAAGAACAAGCTAGGAAAAAACCACTCTTTTTTTGCCTCTGGAAATTCAGATCATATGGTGAAATTAATTTATTTTTTTTCCCCCACATGTTTTCCACTTTTTGCTTGTGTTTTTCTTTATGCTTTTGTGTGCTCCAAATAATTTGTTATTAGTATGAAAGTTTTTTGTTGAAAATATGACAAGAAAAAATAGTTGATAAACATGAGTGCATGATTAACAATCAATGTTATGAATTAACATAGCAATTTAATTTCTTATTAATATCTGTGAGCCAGTTTCGAGGCTACTATCTTATAATTAGAGCAATTTAATTTCTTATTAATATCTGTGAGCCAGTTTCGAGAACTGGAGAAAGTATTTCTGCTTCCTGCTTTCTATTACAACTACACATCAAGCTGAATTAAGTAATTAAATAAGAATAATAATTAATAAATAATGCTATAGAGCCATTCGGTGGAATTTGGGCATGATGAGATGAGAAATGTGTCATCTACAAAAGAAACCCCACAGCCTGTGTTGTCTTACTAATATTTCTAATTCCCTGGTTTAATTGATACTATATTCTTATTCGTTGTATTAGAGATTTGTTCAATTGGTCATTTTGTCAGACTCTATTTCCTTGATGATAAATTGATGGAGTTGACAATAGCTTTGTTGCTGTAGCTCTTCAAAATTTGGGATTTTTTGAAAGGTTTCTTACTGTTTTACCTTATTTCTATATTTTTATCAGAACTAATTGTCTCAACTGGCTTATCGTTATGCTGTATGGGCAATAAAGAGCAAGATGCAGTGATATTTGTGTGAAATGCTTACTGAAAAGGAGATTTTTCCTGACATCTTACTGGTTTTTGTTATGAAAATACTTCAGGAACTGTATGGCAGAAAGGGGTATGGAGATTCTGAGATCAGCAAATAGTGGGTGCCTAAGTAAGGGTCTTTCAACAAAAGAAGAGTACGCTTGCTGGTGTATTAATCCAGCCTCCAGCAATTAGTACTTTAGGGGTGTCTTTGTCTCTTGATTTGTTTTCTAATTTCACCCAAGGGGTCAGAAATGCAGTTAGAGAAAACTTCTTCCCAAGACGTTTATTTTAAAAAGTGGAGGTTTTTGCTAATGGATGTTGGTTGGTAGTAGTTGTCACATAATTATTACTACTTTTTTCCTGATTCTGGTCATTTTTGATAGCTATTTGCTGCCAGGGTTGTCTTCCTATGCTGCACAATTTCATACTACTTTCTTTTTGGTTTTAGATGACAATCACAATTTCCTTACAATGGCAGAATGTCAGTATATCATCAAGCATGAACTCGAAAATTTAAGAGCTAAAGAAGAAAAAATGATCCCCGGATATCCTCAGGCAAAGCTGTATCCAGGAAAATCAATTGGTAAGCTACATAGTTTGCCTGTAACTGTGTTGATATATGATAGCGTTCATGGTGAAAAAACCCTTAATTTTCCTGCAATGAAGAGAAATCCTTTGGTTAAGTCCCGCTATTTTTAATCAATTTTTTCTCTCACCACTCCACAGTGATAGAATTAGAGGTGACGGATGCACAGTTGCAACAAGAGAAATTCTGAATAGATAATAAGAAAATGCTTTTCACTCTGATGGTAGTGAAACATTGGAACAGGGTTTTAGAGAGACTCTGGTAACTCTGTCGTGGGAGACTTTTAGATCTTGACTAGACAAGGCCTGGAGCAGCCTGGTTTAAGCTGGACCTGCTTTGACCAAATAACTTCCAGAAGGTTGTCCAACCGAAGTCTTTCTGTGGGGCTGAGACTCTGGCCTCATAGGGTTTTTTTGTTGTTTTTTTTTCAGCTGGATAATTTTTATTTATATTGATGTTACCCATTGTTTTTATAATTAGTACTAAAAATATTTGGTTTTAAAAGATTACTTAATTGGATTGTCTCTGTATAAAAATATTGGAATGAATAACAGTGTTCCAGAGCTATAAAATTCAAAATATGAAGTAATTTTTATTTCAGTAGTTTGATTTCATTTATCCTCCTCTTTGCTTCTAGAGTTCTTTTCATAGGAGAAAGAAGCAAGAAGAGCTACTTATATGGTAGTTGGAACTAGTTCATTGTCAGAGATGCTTAGAGTTTCTTAGAGTTTATCTTTTAATATTTGTATGTCCTTATAAAAACAGCGTCTTTATTCATTAGTGTTGGTCATTGAAGAAGCAGCTCTGTGCATGTCAAGTGGTTCAAGAAATGTAAATAAATGTAGATGTCAGATGAGTTTACACTGGTAATTTTTTGTATAGCTAAGATATTTTTCTAGTTATGTCAAGTAGATGCCAATGGGAAATGGTAAAAAACTATCACACAACTTCTACTGGCTCTGCTCTCCTGTTTTTGAATTTATTTTCTTTTTTAATATTTCTATGATTGTAACTTCTGGAGCAGTTTGTTAATTGTTTATCAACATGGGTAATATTGCTAAATGCAAATTCTGGAATATTTTGTTTGTTAGCAATGAAGATGTGTTGTAATTTATGAATTAGTATTGGTTGATCATCCAAGAATGTTTTTAGTATCTTTCCCATAATTAATACAACGATGGCTCTTCAGTTTAGTGTTTTGTTTTTGCTATGTCAATTTGATTCGTTATGCCTTTCTTTGCTCACATGTAAGAGCCAGACCTTTCCCCACAAAGCTCCAAATGGCATTTCAGTTCTGATCTGTAGCCCTTTTTGATATTCAGGCTGCAGCTGGTTATGTTGCAAGCCTATGGAATAGTCCATAGGTGTAAAAAAGTTACTTTTTCTCTTCTAGTGGGTAGCACAGTCTTTGTAGGAATAGGTAGAACTGCTTTCTATAATGGATAATTTTCAACTAACATGACATTTTATTTGTTTTTTAAACGCTAGATTTATTTCATAGTAACTTTAGGCTTGCTAAGTACATAATGTAGCCTTTTTGCTTTTATCAACTTCACTGTCTTTTGAAGGAGTACTAAGTATCTTTTTCTCTTTCTTTCTTTTTTTTTTTTTTTTTTTTTTTTTTTTTTCTTCCTTTTTCCTAGTGAGAAGATTATTGACCAGTGGTATTTTGGTTCAGATTTTCCCACTGCATGATAGAGAAGAGTTGAAAAAGCTCCGTCACAGCTGGTATGGCCGGGTCAAAGTTGGCTATCAACCTTTAGGTATGTGAACTCTTATTCCACTAAAAATAAAGTGCAGGGTTTCTTCTAGAGAAGTCTTCTCTTCCGTTTGTGTGAGAAGACCAAGTGTCCTTCCTAACTTCTGCTTCAGCATTTAGCCTCTGTAGAAGTGAAACTGTGGTGTGGAAGGTAAGCGTTGTACAAATATGGCTGAAGGGAGCGTCTTGGCCTGGGTGTGCTATCGAGCATGCTTAGGATTTAAGATTTGAGTATACCTTTCCATCTATTCCTTTAGTTCCTTGAAGGCTGGCAAAGCACAACTAGGCCTTTTTGGCCCTGAGCAGGCTGAAACAAATTTGTTTCCCAGGTGTATATATACCAGTAAGAAGCTTCAGAAGTTAAATGTCACTCACTGTTAAAGTTTGGTTTTAAACCAGATGTTGTCTGTGCCATCTTAGCCATTAATTGGTAGATTCAATTCTCACAAATGCTAGTGTTCTGGGGTTTTTTCCTTCTGGGTATCTGATGTTAATTTGCTAAGTATTGAGATATTTGACTTCCCTGCCATCTGAATGTATGTATGTATTTTTATATGTATATAAATAGAACATCAAAAAAATTCAAATAACTACCTGAGTTTTTGGAACATGGGAGAAGCAGGAACAAAAAAACAATAATATTCATTGGATTATTTAGGAAAAATACCTTTGAGTCAAGGGATTCTTGTAAAATCAAGTTCGATATTATACCGACACCTATGTTAAGTGTAGTCTTAATTGATTCCTTAATTCATTTTCTCTGCAGATGAGATACGCTGCTACTTTGGCGAAACCATTGCTCTCTACTTTGGCTTCTTAGAATACTTCACATTTGCTTTGGTTCCAATGGCTGTCATTGGGATTCCTTATTACGTGTTTGCATGGGAAGACTATGACAAATACGTGATGTTTGCTACGTTCAACCTGCTCTGGTCCACTGTGATACTGGAAGTTTGGAAGCGGATTTGCGCACTCATGACGTACCGTTGGGGGACGCTGTTGATGAAACGACAGTTTGAAGAACCAAGACCAGGCTTCCATGGTGTCCTGGGCATCAATCCTGTCACGGGGAGAGAAGAACCAGTGTACTCAAGTATTAAGAGACAGATCCGGATTTATCTGGTGTCCTTACCATTTGTGTGCCTTTGCCTCTACTTCTCACTGTACGTGATGATGATTTACTTTGATTTGGAACAGTGGGCTTTGGACTATCACGAAGCGAATGAGTCCAACTTCAGCAGCTTGATGCTGTTTGTGCCCAGTATCATATATGCTGTTGTGATTGAAATCATGAACCGCATCTATCGGTATGCTGCTGAATTCTTAACGTCATGGGGTAAGTTGTTTATTCTTCCTTAAAGTTAGAATACCAGATGTTTAGAATTTGTTTCTTTATAGAATATGTTACTGGGAGTTCTTGTTCAATAGAATGCTAAAGAAGTTTCCTGAAGTATGTTTTTACTGTGGGGTAAAAGAGATGGCCATTTTAACTTCTTACATTTATTTTGAGTGTTCTGAGATCAATTTCACGTTTGGTTTAATTTGTTCTGAGTCTAGCATGACATCAAAAGGGGTGATACCTTCCTCCTCGGCCTCTCTCTGCCTTTGGTGCAGAAGTCCTTCTTCCCTGATTTAGCTCTTTCTTTGGCTGGATCAGCCATAGTGCTGGCCCAAGTGGCGAGGTGAGATCACGAGGATGGGAGCTCAGAGGTGGATGGCAGGAGGGACTGTCCTGGTAGTTGGCATCCACAACCTGAATTTGGTGAATTTAGATTTGCTGAATATGTCTTAGTCTGCTGATATATCTGTGCAGAGAACAGAGGCACTGAGATATGTAACAAAATCGAAAAACATTAACTACATGCCATGTGAGAGTGTTTGTGTATGCTATATATATACACCAAAGACAGAGGTTCCATATCCCTATCAAAATATTTTCCTCTGGGCACTCTCAGAAGAGGAGGAATGTTAAAATAGATTGTCTTGTTTTCCCTGTGTGTGTGACTTGCATAACAGATTGGACCTTACATTTTGTAACATAAGGATAGTGAAACGTTAGTGTTGGTTTTTTTTTTTTTAATTTTTGCACTCCTACAGACATGCAGTCAATTTCAGACAAAGTTAATAGATGAAGCTAATGGGAAGTTAAGAGTTTTGTGTTAAGAGCTCAATAAGGCATAAATTTACAGGCTGACCCAAACAACTCTACAATTCTATGACAGAATCCAGGTTACTAAAGCTGGAGGCACAGAAAATGAACCTAAGAAAGATTGAGCAAAAAGGAGATTGATGCAGAAGAGAGAATGAAAAGAGGTGTTGAACTGGGGATTGGTTATGCATGCCAAAATGATTTGCTCAGCAAATTAAACTTGACAGCAGCAGTAGCAAAAGCAAGCCATTTCTTGATTTGTTTATGACTATTCAAGGATTTTATTTAAATAATGACTTTTAAATTCTTGTCTAGGTTTCAACTGCCTGTTTTGTTTTTGTGTTGATTTTTTTTTTTTATGACTTTTAAATTCTTGTCTAGGTTTCAACTCTTAAATTCTTGTCTAGGTTTTTGTGTTGATTTTTTTTTTCCCCCACTATACTGCAAGAAAAAGCCTTTATGCAAAATGCCCAGTTGAGTTGATCAGGTAGACTAAAATGTCTTTAGCAGGTAACGTGTGTTTGGTTTTTTTTAAGCCAGACTTTCTTGGTTTTAAGCTGATGTTTCATATTCAGCAACAGCAGTATTTGTGTACTGCAGTACACTGACAGCTTGTGCCTTTTCTCTGCTATCCAACGTGTTTATGCTGCTGTGGGTAGGATGAAGAGCTCATCTGGCTGTCCTGCCTCCCCTCCCACCTGACACGATTTCAGCTAAGGTCTGATTTAAACAGCTAAACTGGCAAACCATAGGGCTATTTTTAAGCACTCCTCTTGCACCCATTTATCACCGGAACCGATTGCTTAGTGAAAGCTGAAAGTAAAAATTGCATTCAGTCCCCTGAGTGCGTTTTTCATATGCCAGGCCCAACTTGACACTCTGTCAGAGTAGAACTCTGCTGTTCTCTCCTGAGCATGGTCTGTAGGTGATGGTCTCTCCTTTCAGCCTTGTTGACACAGCTGATGCTACTGTGCTGCCTCCTCATTCAGGTACTGCTTAGCCAGGGCCTGAAAGGTACAATCTGACTAAATAGCAAAAAGAAATAGGAAATCTCCCATTCACTTCCCTTTCCTCCTGCTTTAGTTACCAGTCTTCCTCAAACCTCAGCTTCTGACAGTTTTATCTTGAATGAACTGAAAATCTTCATTTTAGAATCGATAATGTGAACTTTATGTATTCTAGCCTTGCGTTAGACCTTAGCGTCTGATTTATATTCCTTGGAGATGGATAGGGATATTTCTGTGAGCGTTTACTGGTTTTGAATCGTCTGGTGTTACTATTTTTCATGATGTATTCCAATTGGTTTTGCATTTTTTTTCAGCCAAAAAAAAGTCAATAATGAGACACACTTTATTAAGTGTTAAGAATGATGGATGTTTTTTCAGTTATTAAACAGCTCGTCTGAGAAAGAAAGATGTAAAAGGAAAAACCTTTGCAGTAGAACAAATACTGGAGTTGTAGCCAAAAATATACATGTCGATATGGTGCATCAGATTAGCTTTACAGGTTAGCTTTAATGGTACAGGATAAATTATTTTTGCTGTAAATGTTGAGGAACTATTCCCCATAAGCTATTATTTAAGCAATTTTTAGGTGGAGGAAAAGTGTCTGTTTACTCTTTGTAGAGCAATGTTCATTATATGATAAGTGCTTCTGCTGTTTACTGATTAATAATTTTGTTGGTATTTTAGAAAATCACAGACTGGAATCTTCATATCAGAATCATTTAATTCTGAAGGTTTTGGTGGTAAGTATGTAGTATAAGCAGATTTTAAGATGATTTAAAAAGAGAACTTGTCATGTGTTTTATTAGTTCTTTCCTACCATTAGCTCACTGACCTTCAGTTTTTTTCAAGGCCAAATACTAGCACAAATATCAGAGTAAACAGGATTTCTGTTGTGGTTGCAGTAACTGCTAGACTGTTCTGGATGCCTCTTTTTATAGTGGAGAGTTGGCTTATTATTTGTATTGATTTGTTCTTTCATTAGGATTCTGTAGATTTAAGGTTTTCTTTATGTTAGTTGATGTGGTCCTATCTTTATGTTAGTTGATGTGGTCCTGTTAATTGATGTGGTCCTGTCTTCAACTGGGAAGAAGCTGAATTCACTCCTAATGAATTCAACTTCTGGATTAACTGGGAAGTGAATGTCTTTCACTTTTTGCAAGATTTTATGGTAAAGCTGTATCTTAAAAAGTTCATGTATTAACTTCCATCTGTACTAACATTCAGACAACCAGTCAGGGGAGGCTGGAAATACACGTCCATCAGGCTGCTCCTATGCAGTTTGTAGTCCTGATTTGTCTTGCCTTCTGGCTCTGAACAACTAGCTTTTGTGTTTGTGTGTGTATAAGTTTCATTGCTCTTTTAGGTGCATATCCATTTGCAACACTGATTCTAAGGAAGAGTACCGTGAATTTTGAATTTCCATAGAAGATGTTCAGTAAAAGCAGTTGTAAAGATTAACTTATTTTGAGACTTAATATTCTTGTTTCCTTTTTGAAGAGGTCATTCAATTTTATTCCAGAGTTCCCTTCCCCTGCCCACCCCCAACTCAGCATGCTATTTTATTACTTTTTTAAATCTGCTTGTTATCCTTGTTATTGGTAACCTCTAGAACTAAAACTCTTGTATGTATCATTTATAGTTTAGGGCCTGCCTTTCTGAAAAAATGGCACTCTTTTTCGCTATAGGAAATTTATATAAAATAATTTAAAAATATATAAAATGTCAAATGTAACCCCCCTCAAGTTTCACTTTCAACCTATGAGTGAGTCTCTGCACTCCTCGTTATTATCTATGTCATCCATGAGCTCCAGCACTGATAGCAAGTAGGAAAAGTTCTCTCCTGCTTCAGAGCTGGCTTATGATTTTTTCAGGTACAATACTGTGATTATGTCTCATTTTAGAAGCAGGGAATATTTCTCTTGGTTGCAAAACCTCTTGAAGTGATTCAACATAAAGCTCAACTAACATGTATCAAGGAACATACATCAGGTTGTATGTGTTGAGAGAGATATGTCATCCAATGCATATATTTGGATTAAGTATTTGTTTGGGGAAAAAATCCCAAGCAAACATTCCCTTTTATTGCATTACCTGTGGGGAAACTGCCAAAAGATGAAAATTAAGTAGAAGTTGATGTGTTTTTATTGTCCATGTTTCTTTGCGTGCCATGCTTTAGGAAAAGCTCATCGAACAAAAATCTGAGCAGGAGGAATATTGAAAATTATGTTTTTCTGACCTAAGTTTTAAAAATGTTAAAGAAAATTTTAATAGTTTACATCTGCATGGAAGCTATTTAGTCAAGGTAACTGTTAAGTTAGATAATATTCTGCATTTGAACTTTTGCTTGAGTGCTAATAACAAGTATTTTTAATTGCAGTTCAACTTCTTAAATTGTTTTGCATCTCTCTTCTACATTGCCTTTGTGCTATTTGATATGAAGCTTTTGAGGCAGGTGAGTTTCAAGAACATCTTAAGAATATTGATGAATCTGGGAAAATAAAAAATTGATTGAAATAGCACTTCAGTTTTTAATTGTTTTTCTAAAATATATATGAAATATATTCATTGTCAAGTTAATATTTTCTTACAAATCCAGCTTCCATATTTCACTTCCTCCACAATTGCAGATTCATAACAGTAATGTAGAGCAATTCTTTCTTTCTTTCTGTATCAATGAGGAACTGTTTTCAAATAAATTGGTAGCTCTCTCACACAGATGAGGCCGGAAAATTTTCATTTCCTCCTTCTTTCCCTTTATATTAGAAAATGATTTTCTCTGTAATGTTTTTAATGAGAAACTCTTGAGGATAAGAGAATGATTAAACTTCTGACTGCAATGAGGAGCTGAGAATAAATAAAATCAAAAATAATTTGTTGTTGGTATTTGAAATCAGCTTTCTGTTGTTAACATCTTTTGAACTCAAACGCATGAAAATCAAGTATAAGGAAAATATTTTTGCTCTAAAAATAATGAACAAAAGAACAAGAAACTGAGCTTAAGAACTCTGCTCCTCTAAAGAGATCTCTAGCAAAACACTTGACATATCTATACCAGACATGACATTCATAACATTTCCTATATTTTAAGGTAAAAAACAAGAAGAAAAAAAAATAGAAAAAAGTTCATTGGTTAGCTCTGTTATTGGTGTTGGTATAGGTTAAGTGTGTATCTTTACCCTTCGTTGGACTTTGTGTCCTGTCTCCAAGATACAACCAGATCCACAAAATATTTAGATATATAACTCTTACTTTGTCCTTTTCAGCACATAGCAAAGAATGGGTACTCGAGCAGCTGTACTTTCATATGCTACTGCTAGTTTTGTTAGCCTGGCCTTCTTTTGCCATAGTATCACAACTTATGGTATTACTAGAACATACAAAATTGGAAATGATCATAGGTTTATCACAGATCTATTAAACTTTTTTTGTCCTATCTTTTCTTTCTTTTTATTTATTTTTTTTTTAAACTTAAGAGCTTGGCCACTTTGCTGATAACTTCGCAGATCCTAAATCAGTTTGCCGAATCTTTGCTTCCTTACTGGCTCCAAAAGAGACACAAGAAGAGGATGAAGAAACGCATGTGTTCTCTGAAAACAGATACGGACCTGTCATTGGTGGAACAAGTCAACCTGGAGAAAGAAATGGGCACCTATGTTGTATGTATTACTACTGCAAAAGAGTTAAAAGTTTTCTGGGCTGTAGTTGACAGAGACATCAGCCGGTGCAACCTGAAATATTCCTGGCTGTTTGGTCTAGCAGCTTTTTTCCAGCTGCATTAATTTTGCTGGTAATGTTTGTACAGTGATATGGTGCAGTGGATCAAGGAACTGGTACAGTGCAGGATCCCAGTTGCATCAGCACAAAGGGGTAGGAATGAACAGCTGAATCTGGATCTACCTAACCCCATATCACTGGAAGAAATGTTTGTGTAATTGCAGTTCTAAAGGAATTGACAAAGTAGACATTAGTGTGTATGTTAAGGCCTTACAGACTGGCTGGTAACTTCCTTGATCAGATGCTGCAAGCATAGTCACAAAAGGCTCAATACTGTATGATTTATACTTTCACAGAATAAGAATTATATGTAGATAGTGTACCTTTTATGTAAAAAAAGTTTGAAATTTGATATCAGTACCGTATCAGATTCCTCTCTTCCTGTGTCAAGTGCCATGAAAAGGGAAGAGGAAACAGGAATACTACCTTTGCAATTGAAAAACTATACAAATGTTAACACTTGCATTCCTCTGGGAAGGTTGGTGTTTCTCACATTTTATATGAGAGAGAGATTTAGAGAGCATGGCTACCTTACAGTAGAGAACACAGCAGAAATTCCCAAGTTAGTGTCTAGTAAATGAGCACAGTCCAGCCCCGTGCCTGCAGACAGACCTGCACAGCCCCGAAAGCTGTGTGTTGGCACCAGGCGCTGCTGTGCCTTACCAAATAAGCTCTGCCTCTTGGGGCTGAGCTCAGTGCTGATTCTCAGCTGACACACAGGAAGCCAGCGTGGTGTCTTTGAGTCACATTGCCCAGTGCTTCTTGTGCAGAGCTAGATCAAATGTATCTGCACCTGTTGTACCATTCTGCCCTGAATAACTTTCTGCAGGGACTCAACAAGTCAATTGTAGAGTTCCAACTTTGCCTTGGAGGTGGCCACCGCTAGCCTCAAGGTACTGTGTACTCGAGGCCTTAATGTTATTTTCAGTCTAAAGATTTAAGTTGTGCTGTGCTTGTGAATACACAGTATTAGATCACTGATTTGTTTGTAAGCAATGAGCTGTCAGCAGGCAAGAGTATTTCTAAAATTAAATCTGTCACAAGGGGGAAGCATTGGACTATGTTTAGTAACTGAGGAGTTTAGCAGGAATCTTGACAGAATTCGTTGTTTCAGGCTCTTCTCTTTTCCTTCCTTCACTTAACTCTTTAACATTGAATTATCTTTTTTTTTTTTTTGTCCTCTTTCCTTCTCACTTCAGATCTCCAGCTCTTAACCCAGTTAAGATGTAAAAACATCCTGCAGTCATTTTTAAATATTTTTTTATGATTCTACTTCTCTCTAATTCACTTTATCCCTGAATTTCTTTGCTGATTCTGTTTCCTTGATACTATAATTTATGTGCTGCTTTTCTGGCTGACAATGGCATACTTTGAAATTTCTTTGACATCCTATCAGAGTCCTCTCTTCCTGCGCAAAGTGTCATAACTTGAGTAGGAGAAAAATAAATACTCCTTTTCTTTTCATACTCTGCTGTTCTAAAAGTCAATAGGTACTGGACAAGGAAATGAGAAGAAAGGTGTGAGGAAGTAGTGGGAATACTGTGCAGTTACCAGAAGGAGGAGAACAAAGGGAAGCGTTGCTCTGCCATGCTCCCTGCCTGCAACATTTGTCTGAGAAAGTGATAGCAGGGACAGATATGTGACTGCAACTCCAGTGAGTGATCCTGCATAAATATCCCACCTTACTAAAATTTGGAGTTTGTACATAACATTTCTCTGGAAAAAAATCTCAGTGGTTTTAAAAGTTAGACAGCTTCTCAGGGTCTGGTCTACAGATCAGTTTGTCAGACCTAGCTGTACTACACAACTTAAAAATGAGCTGAAGTGAAGAATGCAGCTAATGGTAACCCCATGTTGATTTCTGAGCTTGCAGGATTCTACTGCCTCTCTCTGTTAGCTAGGAAAAAAGCACTAAGTGCTGGAGAGGCAGTCAGTTTAACAGCTATAACCAGCAAAAAAGATTAGAGAACCACGTGTCTGATGTATGGAGCCAAAACCAATTTTGTGTGGTTCTTGTAATAATCTCAGTTACTGTCAAGTCTGTACTTTTAATATCTCATTTTTGAGAGGCGGAAAATGTGTGGGTCTTAGCGAATACAATATAGCTAGATCCCGGTTTAACTTCTTCCTGCTAGTTCACCATCCTTTGTTCAGCAAACACCTTTCCTTTAAAAATGAGTTGGTTTTGTTCTTCGCTTCCATAAATAACTGGTGCAACCATAGAAAACTATTATTAATACTACCAAGTAGTAGTTATGCAAATATGCATAATAACCTCCATGTGAATACTTAATCAGTGTCTAAGTACCCAGGTTCTTAGTTTAAAGATCAGGTGATAGATGTGTTGCACATTGGCCAAAATGGGGCTTTTTGTTTGCATTAATTGTTCCTTTCAGATGCTGGTGCTGCATTCTGTCATTTCAGCCTCCAATCGGGCCACTAATTTGTACTTACCTGTTTTGAAATAAACAAACAGAAATACCAGAAAAGAGTTGTCCATCTACCAACCTGTCTTTCTGGTCAGGTCTTTTGTAGACGGTCTGAAATACTAGGACTTTTCGTGTCACAATGCTCTTAGGAGTAGGTTCTGCTAGTTTAAATGCATGATGCTGTTTTACTATCCCCCACTGTGCCTTCTGTAACTGTTTCGCTGAGGTAGTCAGGAACTTGAATGGGATTAATGTGTTTATACAATTATTTCACGTAAGAAGGATAAGAAACATGACTGTTACAGAAAATGCATTAGGTGAAAGGAAAAACTTTGGCTTCCCCTTATGAAGAAGTTTTGAATAATTCCAAAATAACTAGTTGTATTTTTTTGTTGTTGTTGTTTCTACCACCAGTCATTGCTAAACCACTGAGTTGGGATGAAGAAGTGTGTTTGCAACTGTGTTGTTAATTCTGTGTTTCTTCATGTATTTTTTTGTGGTTAAAGTTGTTCTTATTTTCGTTCTGTTTTTCAGGGTACTTTTGATGATTACCTGGAGTTGTTCTTACAGTTTGGTTATGTGAGTCTTTTCTCCTGTGTTTATCCACTGGCAGCTGTCTTTGCAGTGTTAAACAACATCACAGAGATATATTCTGATGCCTTAAAGATGTGTAGAGTTTACAAGCGGCCATTCGCAGAACCCACAGCAAATATTGGTGTTTGGCAGGTAAATTTTGTGTCTCTTTCTATTAATTTGTTTTAAAAGAGATTTCAACAAACATATTTAAGCTGTGTGTTTAACCCATCAGCCACTTTTAGTTTAGTTTAAAAGGTACTTTGTTCTCTTCAATTCCTTAGGATACTGTCTATCCCACTGTAGTGTTTTTTTGTAGGGTTTTTGACCATGTCTTTCAGTTGCCTTTGAAAAGAAAACAAATCCTTCCTTTAGTCCTTGTGAGTGTATGTGTGTATTGTAGTGGTGTTGCAACTGCAGTGAAGCAAAGCTGCCAGGTACTGCCAGATACTCTTTACAACCAATATATTTTAGAAATGGTAACATCTGATGCAATCTCAGCAGCGTGGAGGTCACAAGGGTTTCCAAAAAAAAAAAAAGAAAAGGGAAGAACGGTAGGTAAGTACTTGGATTCCTAAACCATGTTTGGCTGTGTGCCCTTGTGATTATTGGTACTCAAGCTGATGAATTTTAAAGTAACCTGGATCTGTGAGCAGGAGCTGGATATTTCTGCTTAACCTGAACATTGTAGTCTATCTATACAATTTCATGATGGTACTACTGGCTTAAGGATTTTCTGTCCTCAGTTGTTCGTGCATGTGCTCATAGCACCAGCTAGTTTGGAGCCTGCTGCCTGTGCTGCATCAGTGAGACAATTCTGACCAAAATTAGCCCTGTAAAACTCCTCCAAACCTTTGGAGAAAGAAGGCTATTAAGTCACATCCGCAGACTTTAGCATTCTGTAATAGCAGTGGCCTGATGAGGAGTGTGAATTAGTTGGAGGAAACTTCTAGGGGATGATCCATATTCTAGTTTTATTTAATAGCTTTTCTAATGTTATATTTTGAAGATAAAGGGCACAGTAAGCTAGTGGAGTGTGTTACTTTGGAGGGGTTGTGAATGTTGGTAACAAATGAAACAAATGGGAGATGCAATCAGGAAACCTTGAATGAAACATACTGTAAAAACATGCAAGCCAAGTATTCTGAGCAGTGTTCATTAGACATGTACATAGGTATTAATGTAGTGGAATTATAGGATAAGTCTTTTAATATGAAATCAGTAAAATGTGCAAATTATAATCTGATTGCATTTTAACATCTGATGCATTTTCTGTGCTGCCAACATCTTGGTGACGTAGCTGCACTGACCAGTGGTAGGACCACCAGTTAAATGAAGCTGTGGTTATAAGTCCCAAGCGCAGCTGCAGGTATATTAATAGCATTTGGTTTTGCTAGAATAGTTTGTTTCAATCTAGGGAGTAGGCTGAAAAAACATAACACTAATTGTACAGTTGTGTGGGGGTTTTTTATAGTGTAGGCTTTTAACTAATAGTGGAAATGCATTTGCTTTGTGAATTAAAAATAATGACTTAAAAATTTAGTTATCTGTTTCATGTGGGAGGTTAGAGCATTCGCTGAGACATTTCTGTTAAAAGAATACTGGAATTATTTTATCAGGTGAGCTGAGTCACCAGCTTGGTGTCAAGGAGAAGGTTACTTCTGCTAATTCATTTTGACAATTGCTACAATCCAATGTCAGCCTTTCTCATTCCAGAAAGGATCGTGGAATAAGTAACCATTATATTGCAAAAGTCGCACTGTAGTAATACTTTCTGGCATTTTGTGGGAGCTCTGTAGGCAAGAGGTTCTCAGACTTGTGCAACTCCATGTGTTTAAATGTAGATCTTTCTTTCAACAAATTTCAGCTTGTGTTACTGGTGGTGATTTAAGAAAGGCATTCTGAACCATCCTTACCTTTTCCTATTACTTAACATTCAGACAAAACCTCTAAAAACAGAGTGTTGGGGCTGTTAGTTCCTCTCAGAGTTTTGCATTTTTTCACTTTATCCTGAAAGAAATTTATGTTCAGGAGTTCAACTGTAAATGAGTGCATAATCTTTTATGTGTTCAGATTATAAATTAAGAAGATAGCAGGGATAAGGCTGCTTTCCTGTCCACTTTTTTGCTTTAGGAGTATTCCGAATTTTTCAGGAGCTGACCTGGCACTATCTACATCTAGGATGTTAGTGGTCTGTAAATAACTTCTTAAGGTCTTTACTGCACTGCAGAATCATGAAAGAATAGTGTTTAACTTCTTCACAGCAAACTTTCTTACACACAGAGAGAGAAATCAAATTAGAGAAAAAATCAGGGTTGCCAGATGGTCTTTGTGGTATTGCAGACCTTGTTGTGGTCTTGCCTGTTGTTGAAGCTGATGAAGTCTGGACTGCTTGTCAAAGAAGACTTATGTTATAGAATTCAAAAGATGAAGGAAAATAAAAAGTTAAAATAATGGAGGATTTAGCAAAGAGAGAGGTATTGTCCAGAGCAATTTGAGGACTGGTAAGTTAGAGATAATAGTCATAACTGTAAATATATTTGTGTTTTATTTCAGCTGGCTTTTGAAACTATGAGTGTCATATCGGTGGTCACTAATTGCATACTGATTGGAATGTCTCCACAAGTGAATGGCCTTTTTGCAGACTCGAAAACGGACCTTATTCTGACTGTGGCTTTGGTGGAGGTAAGTCTGCCTTCAGACAGTGCATGTGGTTTTGTAGCAAGCAACATGAACAACAGTGGAGACAATACCAGGAAGTAGATTTTTTTCCCTCCACTTATTAAGAGGAAATTAAGATTTCCTTACCAAAGAAGTGTTTCAAAGTCTTGCTTTTTGATTTCTTTCTTTCTTTTTTCCTCCGTGTTTTCATTTACTATGAATGTTTCTGCTGTACTTTTCCATACATTTCCAAGGTACTGTGTATTTATTGCTTCATGTATTTCAAGAATTTAATAGTGCTGTTTCAAGAAGCAGAATAACCATATTTTTGTGAACTGGCTGTTTCTCTGCTTGGTTTGTGACCCTGGCATATATTGTTAAGACCTCCTACGTAATCTTTATGGATGTTTCTTCTAAGCCTTATCTGAAACAATGATGAATACTAGTGATTGCAACACCATTTGGGTTTCATCTTTTCCTAATTCTGTGTACTAAACACTTGAGTCCCATTCTTTTTCAGGCAAGGAGGGATGATTATAGGTATCTTACATCATAACTGAGACTGTATCTTTGTATCTTTGTTTCAGAGCTGTCTTGTATTGCATTGCCTTGACTTTCAACATTATGCTATATTAGCTTTTAGGAGTTTACTTTTCTTGAGGCAAAAAGTCTGGGTTGTCTATGTGTAGTTGTTACGTTGCATCAATTTACAGAGGTGCAGCAGGAGCACGTACTTTGTTTTTGCAATGAATTATGAGCTTGCTTTGAGTTTTATTTTCCTAGCCTTAAGGTTTGCAGAGTGTCAACTGGTTTACTGAAGTCTGAGTCTACAGCCAGCCGGATGGATTCTTTTATTACATGTGTGTGAATATTTGCATTAACCTCAGTTAGGTATTTTAATATAAAACTAATTGGCGATTTAAATGTAATACTGTAGTTCATTATTTTACAACATATCCAGAGAGATTGTATTATGAAAACTATATGACTGAATGTAAGCAGTACGGATTTATGGCAACTTAAAGAGATGGAGCTACTTTTGCCTTTGCTTCCTGGGTATTTATTCCCATCTTATCTGTTTTAATGTGAATCTGGCTACATTGTCTCTAGGCAGGCCTCTGTTTCTCGGTAAGCCATAAGAAAATACCAATATTTTTCTCTCTAAATTTAAGTTCTGCTTCTACGCAATCCTTAGGTGACAGGAAATGCATCATAGTAATTACGTTGCTTTTGGAATTCCATTTTAACAGTGTATCTCAAATTATCTGCAAACGCAGATTTGGGAGATGAAGAAAATAAAGGGGAAAAATGTTTGAAGAGAAAAGTAAATTACTACAGAGGGAAGGAAAGGCAAAATTTATAAGCAATTCCAAATGGAATTTAAGATTTTTGCAGTCTCCAGAGGGACAGTCTTTCAGTACATTTTAAACAATATTTAACAACTTCATGAGTGTGGTTTTGGTTTTGTTTAAGGTTTTTTTTTGGTTGGGTTTGTTTGTTTTTTTTTAAAGAGTCAGTAGCTCAGGTCGTGTGATCTTGCAAGGAGTCTTGTAACACAAGGTATGAAGTTTCTGGGGTCCAAAGGAGTTCTCCAAAGTGAAACGCATTTTATATATAAATTTTATTTCAAAAACTGTATGAAAAATGAACACAACAAACATGATTTTCCCTTCTGTTGAGGACTGCTTCCATTGTGTTGACAGTTAAATATGTTCTCAGTTGCAGAAATGCATGGTTTTTTGTCAGAAGTTATGTTGTACATATTTCAGGTTAAAATGTTGACTACAAAAGGTAGACAGAAGGGAGGATTACTAGGTGCTGTGGGACTACGAACAGCAGCAGTATGGATTTATGGCAGCTTAAAGAGATGGGGTTATTTTTGCCTTTGCTTCCTGGTATTTATTCCCGTTTTATCTGTTACAGTGGCACTTTCTTTTATCTGGTGCATGATGAATCAGATTAGGGAACTGATCTAGGAGAGGCTGTCTGACCCAGTTCACTGGTGAAAGGGAGCAGGGCAGAAGCAACTATATATGGAAGACACACAGTAGTGCTGTAGGTTTGTGCTGGATTGAATTTGTGAGACTTCACACCGTTGAGTCTTTTCTCCTGTAAGTATTGCTTCATCTACAGGAAAATCCATAAACTAGGGGAGGAATACAAATCTCATGTATTGGCAGTATTCCTGTGCACCTTTACTATATTTATTATTAATTAAACTGTGTGTTTCAGTTGTAAAGAACATTTCAGAAACATAATAGATCACACTAAACCTTTAGGACAAACTTGGTCCATCTGAAATACATCAGTATCAAGGTAGGAAAAAATTCTGTCAGATGGGTCAGTCTGTTGACAAAAGTGCATTTTAAATCACCCAGTGAAATTCAAAAACACATGATAGAGGTGAGTTATTTTACTTTCTGGTGTTTGTTGCAGGAGGAGATGAGAATTTTATGGTGTGTTTATGCGACGCTGCGAACATCAGGCAGTGTGAAAATGTTAAGGAACACAGGAAATTTCTTTTAGTAGGCTATGTATGCTTTCACATGTTCAATTGATGGGATAACCTACTTAAATCTTAGCTACTATTAACTATTTTTATCAGGTTTAAGTAAGTAAGACTCCAGTTGAATATTTATATATCTGTTTGATGCAACAAAAAAGCGCTGGTCTTACCAAAGCCAAGCACAGGTATTAACAGTTTTAGGATTTTTTTTTTTTTCTCCCAAAACGTGAGTGCTTTTTAAAAATAATACCAGTAATCTTCAAATGGAAATATGTTTGTATGGTGTCATTTGACATCACTCAGTACGGATGTAATAAAGAACTGTGTGTGGTATTCTTGCCAGCATTCTGTACCCAGCCCTTGCAGATTCATGCAAAATAATGTATTTTTTTTTTCATTAACAGCTCTACTGCTCTCTATGCCTTTGGTGGGAACATGTATTGTGTCAACAAAGTAAATGCTAATTAAATAGAATTATATATTGAGCATTTCATAATAAATAATGATAAGCATTTAAATAATATAATTTAATAGTATTTTTTAAGCATTAAAACAATGATCTTTTTTTTGAACAGTTGACCTATTTTCATCAATCCAACATCTGCTTCCATGGCAACATGATTTGAACCAGGAGCAGAATCATGAAGCTCCCTTCTTTTTCTTATGGATGGATGCTGACTGAGTGCAGCAAGTGCAGTTTTCAAACAAAGAAGTAGATGAATGTCCTTAAAACAGGAAACAATAAGCCCTTATTAACATAATTTTAAAATAGTTATATCCCATAGTGTCTTTAGTTCTTTAAGCTCTACCATAGACACATACTTCTGGTATGAACCACAGGGTGTTCCAAGCAAGCATCTGTGCTTGTGTGAAGCTGCTCCAGCTCACCTCTGACTGCTTACCCTGATTTGAACAAACTGAGGAAATTTCTCTGAAGAAATTTGATGAATAGTTGGAGGAGTGGGTTAAAATAAGGTGTAACTTTAATTCTGCAGTGCTTTTTGTTTGTTTGTTTGTTTTTCTTTGTTCCTAGTGACTATTTCTTTTTTATTTAGACTTTTATAAATTTGAAGAATGCAAGTTAAATCAGTTTCAGGACTACTCTGAAAGATGAGTCCAAGAAATCAGTTGTATGTGCAACTCTTAGTGGTGATTTTACTTTTAAATTTTTTAAACAGTACATGATTTGGGGGTGTTTTGAAGCAATGGCTGTAAAATACAGCTTAACATGAATGTATCCTAATCTCTAAAAGGAACTCGTTGTGTATCCAGCACTCCAGTGTATTATGCAGAGGTGTACTTGGCCTGGATGTTTTACGTCACATCGAGGCATTTGGTGATTAGCTTGGAAATGCTAAGTAATAATGAAGGGCACTCTTGATAGCTGTAGTATTAAATCTGACCTTAGAGTCTGCAAATATGATTTTGGGAAGAATGTAATCAGCTGTGCTATAGATGAAAATGAGGACCTTCGCGTAAGTACACGACTAGCATATTTGTAGTAAACATGGCTTAATAAACATTTGAGCTGTGTGGATTTGATTTCTTGGAGTCCTCATAAGGACATAAAATAGATCTTCATGAGCTTCATAAAAATACATATATGTATTTAAAAGTTAGTTCTGTAAGAGGTATGCACTGGAATATGGGAAGTAACCCGTTCTTAAGCTTTGTTTTTACTGGGTGAGGAGGAACTGACAGTCCGTTTATCAAAGGCTAGAAAGCAGGAATCATAGCTTGTTAACAAAGCTGAAAAGTTAGTGGTGTTATGTTTAAAAGTGATAGCTGATCCAAAATCAGAGCAGTTGAGAGTTTGCTTGGTACTTTGGCTTTTCGCTAATGTTCCATTTTTAATTAAGCGTACTTCTTCGCCAAAGGCCTCCTGCTGTACAATAGAAACTCTTCAAGCTTCTTCTGAGCGCTCTTAATGTAGTGGCCTCAACACTCGGTCAGCTCAGCAGCAAACTTGAGAGTTGTTTCTGAAATAATGTGCCAAAGAACCTGGGAGACACTACCAGACCCGAGCAGTTTGGATTCTAGTAGATGAGCAGGTATATTTATTGTTTGGTTCATCATACTTTAATTTCTACATAAACTTGGAAATTAGTAAGCATTGCGTCCTAAGTGCAGGTGAAGGCCTTTTGAATCCACTTCCTGAGGAAAAGCAATCTTAGGTGGCTTGTTACGTCAAAATTAAAGTATTTTCACTTTATTTTCTTTAAAAAAATCCTTAAACATTTTGCAACAGATTTCATTGCTATCTATTCCTGATAAAGCTGGGGGTTTCTTTCTTTCTTTTTTAAAAACCAGTACTAGTTGGCATATACTTTAGCAATGAGGTACATGACTGGCATTGCAGCGGGGTGCAACTGAGGCCTGGTTCTGCCTGGTACGATGTTCTGCATGTGTGGAGCAAACAGCTTTATTTGTGTGGAGCTCAAGAGGAGTTTGGGGTTTAGGAGATATGCAAAGTACACTTGCATATCGGCCAACTTTACATAGTAAAGAAATAAGGAAAAAAAAAAGAGAAAAATAGGCGGCATCAGCTTCTACACATGTATAAATCCATTGACACTAATGGAGTTGTAACAGTGCAAAGTTCAAGTAAAAGCTGTACATAAAGTGATTTTTTGCTAAATAATTTCTGTGTTTGTGACAGGTACTACTTTAAAATGCAGTAGCTGCAGTGTTTCACATGCCAAATCATAGAATAGTCTGGGTTGGAAGGGACCTCTGAAGATTATTTGGTCCAACCTTCTGCTGAAAGCAGGACCCTAGATTGGGTTATCCAGGACCTTGTCAAGCTTAAGCTAACGCTTGAATAATTCCAGTGAGGCAAAGTCCACCACTTCCCTGGGCAACCTATCCCATTGTTAATTGCTCTCGTGGCAAAGAACTGTTTTTTTCTTATGATCATAGAATAGTCTGGGTTGGAAGGGACCTCTGAAGATTATTTGGTCCAACCTTCTGCTGAAAGCAGGACCCTAGATTGGGTTATCCAGGACCTTGTCAAGCTTAAGCTAACGCTTGAATAATTCCAGTGAGGCAAAGTCCACCACTTCCCTGGGCAACCTATCCCATTGTTAATTGCTCTCGTGGCAAAGAAAGACAAAATTTCCTTGAAGCAACTTGTGGCCCGTGGCCTCCTGTACTTTCACCGTGTACCTCGTGAAGAGGGCACTTTGTCTTGTCTTCTCTAAACTACCCATTAGGCATTGAAAGAGTGTAATTAGATCCTCCCCACCTTCCTCAGCCTTCTCTTTTCTAGGTGGAGAAAACCTGGTTCCTTCAGACCTTTTTTTTGTATGTCAGGTTCTTCAACCCCATAATCTTGGTGACCCTTCAATAGGCCACTTTTGTGTTTTCCGTATCTGTGTTTTTCCAAGTTGCCAGTGCCACTCCTAAAAAAACAAGGAGTGCTTTTCATGTGTGCTTGTCTCCTTGTATCTTTCTGCCAGTTGCAGTGTGTATTTCTTAGTCTTCCATCTATTTTCTCTTTAATCAGAGAAAATCATTGCAATCATTTCTGGAAGCAATTGTGCAACTCTTTAAGTTTCTTACTACTGATTATTTTTTTTTGGCAGCAGCCTCCAGGTATTTGTCTTTCTGAGTGCTGATTCTTTTCTGTGTCAGTATGGTTTTTCCATACTGATATGCATGCAGATATGCATGCATATATACTACATGAAGGTGCTTCATTTATATGTTTTGGTTGGAATACTGCTACTTCATGTGTAACCTGATTAGTTTGTCAGTTTTTAAGTATAAATGTAAGGAGTATTTACTAGTAGGTATTTGATGCATACTTTAAATTTCTATCTAATACTTTGATTTGACTTAAGTTAAATATATAGGGAAAAAATAACTGATTATTTAGCTATAATGAACAGGTATGAAATAGAAAGTTCTACATAAGGCTCTTCCTGAAATGTTTCATAGTAAGGTACAAACCTTACTGACAGCTTTACTGTTCTTTTTTAAGAAAATACTTAGCAACCTTATTCAGCAGGTATTTTATTTTAGTAAAACTTATGCTAACCAAGACCTATCTGTGCTCGCGCTCGTGATGAAAATACAGAAAGATAAATGAAAAAATACACTTTATGTAAATTGTGTAATTATTTGGTTCATTGATGTATACATATATAAAATAATTCTGCAGCATTGCTGATTCTGAATGTTAAAAGAGGTTAATCCAAGCCACTGGTGATTTCAATTAACATCGTTTCTGTTTAAGAATGCCTCTGCCTCAGCTGTGAACATATATATAAGAAATCACATCTAGAATTCCTCTTTTAAAAATCTTAAGTATCTGTTTTCATTAAATAGTAATTTTGTTTTTGTGTTCTGTGCTAGACAGGTAAGCCACTGCAATTCAGTTTATTTCTAGATTTGCAATTGTGAGCCATAAATATTGTTTGATATTTCAATTTCAAGCTGAAACCCTGGCAAAAATTATCAAAAGATGCTGAGTAGCATTGGTATAACACTTAGTGGAAGTTTCTAAAGGTTACTGTAGTATAAAGACTTAACAAAGATTCTTTAGTGTTTGGCTATGTTTTATGAATAATAATGAACTCAAAATTCTGCAAAAGATTTTTGAAACTGGAGGTTTAGTTTGAATATAAAGTTATCAAATATTTTAGGTAAGTTATTCTTCTGAGTAACAAGGGAACAGATTGTTCTCAAGGTGGGTTTTTTTCCTCACCTCAGTGAGAGTTTTAAGCATTCGGATGGGAGGAACATTTATGGATTTGTCTTTATAAAATCTTATAAAATGCTTGCTGCTGAACCAGAGTCCTGGGACCATATCAACGAGGTAAAAAAAATTACAGTTTTGCTAGTTGTACATTAATATGGACTGTGTTTATTTCCAAAATCAAGGTTTATCACAGATCTTTTTATTGCCATCTACTGGTTCTTTTGAGATACTAATTCTAATTTAGTGTAGATTTTTGGTCACTTTGAATTGTAAAGTTTAATGGCAAAAGCTGGTCAGAATGAAAACAAACATAAAAAATTCAAAGATCCAAGTAAGTTTGTAGTTGCTGGTTGTATTCTGTATCTTTCTGCTATTACAGAAATTAAAATGCATATTAACATCTATCTTAACTAGTCCAATGGAATTTTGAAAGTCTCAGGTTTTCAAACAGTATTTGTGCATTTTTCTATTTGTTAGTCACTATAATTTGTTCCTTCTAATTTGCTGTTCTTAAGCACTTTTTCAGATTCTCAGTTTGCTCTGTTGGAAGTTGAAAAATAATCACACAGATGAATGAATCATGCTGTTCAAACCATGTACAAACACTGAAATGATAAATATTTGGGTATGCGTCCTAGCGTGTAGGAGAGCAAGAAACCACTGTATTGCATCAGGTTTTTCAATCCTGATAACTGAAATGTCTTGATTTATTTTACGACTGTGTCTACCCCTACTGGAGCATTGTATTTTGGCAGTAATTTTCATTCCTCAGTTTAGGAGGACATAATTCGAAATGTGATTTTGTCTAAAAATAAATGCATGTCTTGGTTGTAAAGGTTGGACTAGTTGTATAAAATACAGCTTTACTGTTTTATTTTTTTAAACAGATTTCTTTGACCAAGTTGAACTTGTAGGATGTACGAAGGAATGGCTGAGCTAGATCAGATCATAGAATAGAATCATAGAATCATCATCGTGGGTCTATCTAGGCCGGAATCCTTTCTGCAGCGGAGGCTAAGGGAAGAGTATATTAGTATAGCCAACTATGTAATCGTGCTTCCTCAAAATTAATCCACAGAATCTGGTGATTTGTGGCATAAACCCTTTTAAAGACCTGTCTCATTACTGAAAATGAGCTGGTCAGAGCTGCATATGAAAGTGTGCAATGTTTTTATACAGTGGCATATCCGCTTTTTTCAAAAGAACTTGAAATATTCTATAGTAAAAAAACAGTTAAGCAACTAATATAATCTTAATAAGTAATCATCTTGGTTCTACTCTTGATTTTTCTAGCTATTCTCTGCTCTTTTTTCAGTTGTATTTTCTGTGTAAGAAGGTCTTTGAATTCTGAATTGGGTATTGCCTGTGTGGGTTTGACACAGTGGAGGTTAAGAAACGGGTGGCACAGGAAGCCCTCTCACTGTGAAAGAGAACGTGGGAGGTGTCTTAGTAGAAGCAATGTTAGCAAAAAGGGAATACTTCCTTCTTGCAATCAGCCAGGTGGTGGTAGCAACAGGGAGCTACCAAGGGATCAGGTGCTAGTGAGCTGAAAGACCTCAACTTTCAAGAAGAATCAGAGCAATGCTTTAACTCACATTAGGGTTCCTTCAGAAATGAGTACATCTTCTGGGATTGTGCCATTCCTCATGAATTTAACATAATCTGGTAGATAGTGCTGTATTTTTAGATAATGCATATACTAGGAAGGTTGGATGGGGGAGATACCTTAGGAATTCTTCTGGAAGAGAGCGTATAACTATGATAATAAGTCTTCAGAAGTGTCAACCTGGAAAAACAGCAGGAGAAGCCTGAGTAGGAATATTTTTTTCTGTTCCTTCTGGGATTGTGCAAGGCTGCCAAAATGACAAAACTTCAAAAGGGAAGACGAATAGAGAACAGGTCTTTGGAGACAATTACAAGACATTTTAAAGACCTTTGGAAGAATCAGACTTTCAGAACTCTTTAAAACTCACTTAGCTTAATATTTCCACAAAGAAGTTTCCTTTAATGTATAAATATGATATTTCCAGCTCAAGCCTGATCAGGATGTACAGCTTCCATGCTGGCAGTTGGAAGTTGAACAGGCAGACAAAAGCCAAGTTAATACCTATTAATATTCATTGTTTACCTTCCAATTGATTAAGATTAGTAATTGTTTAATGACAAGATAAAGTATGAAAATTCAAAGCCTCATGGCTTCACAACCATTCCAATGTTGACTTAGCATTTCCTGGAACTGAATTACTTTGTTTTGTAAATAACGCATTAGTTTATTCAGTTAAATTATTTAAATTCTTTTTGGCAAATGTGATATCCGAAGCTGCCGGCACAAGCCTGAATAATGGCATTTCCTAGAGAATACGTAGAGCTATAGGATTCAGATACTGTATTTCTATACATCTGTGATGCACTTTGCAGTAGCATTTCTTTGTATTGTTCTTACTAGAAGCTTTCCTTCTCAGGGACTGTTCTTCCTGTCTCCGAAGTTTTATATAAACCAGAACATTTATCTAAGGTCATATGTTTTGGCTTTTTTGCTTGGTTGGTTTTAAAACTCGGTGTAGCATTGGAGGATAAATCCAATTCGTCATTTATGTCCTCCGATGACTGAGAGGGAAGATGTGTGGCTCTGAGCAGGTAAGGGAATCCAAAGGTAGAAAATGTGGGGTTTGCAGCTGTGGTTGGAAAAGTGATAGAGAACAGGTCAGTAAAAGTGTCTCCAAATAGCAGGAGCCTCTGTATTGTCAATTAGTTATAAAACACCTCTTTCAGAGAGAATATTGTTGCTTGTGTGCTTTCCATTTAGAAAACTGCAGAAGAATTTGATTTTCTTTTATTAAATTTTCTTTACAATAACTTCTAACACTCTGTTTTGAAGCGTAAAGCCTTCTGGATCAACTTCTATATTAATTTTGTTGACTTTGTTACACACCTACTTAGTATTGCAAATGTAATTAGTAGTCATTTATTGGAAACTTGTAGCATGAGTTCTACAGTATCTTATTTAAAAAATAAGCTAAATTCCTCGCTATAATTATCCCCCCCGAGGCTCTTTAGAAAAAGTTCCAAAGCATCATTTGCTTTTTAAAATCTATTTTAAAATCTATTTAAAAATATTTTGTTTGTTGTTTGCTTGCTTTGTTTTGTTTTTTAACTGCTGAAACCCACCTGGCACACTTAACTGAAAACTGATTTTGGAACTCAAATTGTGGTAGGAAGTGCAGTACTGGACTGAAAGGCTGTAGTATAATTATTTTTTTTCTAAGTCTCTTTGAAAGCATTTTATTAACGCGGGCTAAAGATGGTCATGAGTCATGCTGTAAAGTAAATGTCAAAAGAAGTGGGACTTAATTACTTCGTTTTTGCACAGAATTTTTATCTTATACTGGAAAGAAGTGTCAATCCAGCATTTCACTCTTCTGATCAGAAGAAATTAGTGGAAGGATGTGTAATTTTCAAAGGGATTTTTCATTAACTGTGGCAGTGTGCAGGCTGCTTGGAATGCTGCTACTTTCTATTCTGATACCTTGAACAGTCCTTTTGAAGTCATGGGAGATTTCTAATGCATGTCTATAATGGGCTAAATCTCTACAATGAATAATACAAAGGAGATACAGTTAGAAGCTGCTGAGAATTCATAAGCTGTAATATGTTAGATCAAGGTTAGTTTTAGTCAGAAGATTTGTCGTAAGATAAAAAATAAATGTGTGTGCATGTGAGTATGTGTGGTATAGGGATTACAGATAAACCAGTATAAAGTATAAGGATATCTTTTATTAAACTTGAAATACAGAGTTTGCAATACTTGAGTTTATCTGCATCTCAGTGTATTTTTTAAGAAGTTCATAACCATTGCAAATTCTGAGTGAAACTTGTTTTAAAATCCAGTGAAATGGGAATAAACAGTTTATTAAAGGAAATTCTTAAATTTTTACTGCTGTATCATAGCAAATCTGAATTCAAGTACTTTCTTGTTCTTCTAGCTTCTAAAAGGCTTCATTTTTAAAAAAGATGGCTATACTAGGAGTAGTTTATAACAGATAAATTATTAATGCATCTTGAAGATTGGTGTGTTGTAAAAAATTGAAGTATTGGTTATTCTAACACTGGTTGCATTTGGTATTGCTGCTTTATTTCCCGTTATTTATAGGAACTGCAGGAACAATCAGGAGAAATATAATGAGTACTAGTGTGACATCTTTCCAGTGTTTTTTGCCAGTTTAACAAAGTAATTCTGGGGAAAATGTGTTACATGTCTTTAAATGTATATAGGAAGGATTTGAGGGTTAACTCCTTACACATGAATAAGGAATCCACAACCTGGACTGTAGAATATTCCTGTAAGTGCTCCTATTTCAGTTTCACTCCTTGTAATTACAAGAGACTATAAAGTTACTTTTAAATTCAGACTGTGAACTGTTCTTTAAGAATCAAAAGCAGAGCCAGTGGTGAGAATGGGACGTGGCTGTGTTCCTCTCCGCGGAGACATCGGCTTGAAAAGTGACACTGGTACCATTATCTTACTAGGTTCAAGAGTTGGTCTTCCCTCAACTTGGATGGTCCTGTCACGGCTAAATGAAACTGGCTTTGGCTATGCCAGAAGGAATGAGTGAATCTGCCATTTTAGGACTGTTGGGGGTGCACCTCCCTATATGGATGCTCTGTTATATTATTATAATAATAATTGTACTCTGGTATAAATCTTTAAAAAGAGCAATTCAAAATCCTCTAAGTTTTTACTCTGTTTTCCCTATCTCCTCCCCTCCTCTCTGACTGTTTCTGAAGGTGGAGTGAGTAACATCAATGGCAGCTTGTGCTCCCCCCCTCCTGCCAGTGTAGAATAAACTCCGAGATCTGTAGTTACCGTTTAAATACAAAATAATTTATATAGCAATGGATCAAAAGCTGTACGTTGTAAAACGTCTTCTAAAGCTTAAGTGTAATAGCACATACAGCTGTACGATATATTTGTCAAATTGTAGCTAGGGAAGCTATATGCAAGGATTGCCTTTCTAATAGAAACACTGAACAAAACCGGGGAGGGAATCCAGCTTCCTTTGCAATGTCACGTTGTGTTAGTAATTGCAGCTGTGTCTTGCTTTGCTCAGCTTCCCTCTGAAGACATCTGAGCTGCAGAGATACAGCGAGCGATAGGAGCATGATCTTACAAGCCATAAAAGAGACAGATGCTTGTTTTGATCCCACAAACCAATTGTGGCTAACATGTAAAAAGTTGTATCGTGGCTTCTTTTTAAAGTATGGGAGAATTACAACTTTGACTCTTATTTCAAACAAAAGAAGCCTCCCATCTTATCATTTTCCATCCGTGCATTGTCTAGAGATTTTGCCTTGCTACAATAATATTGATGCATTTCTGCTGCTGCAAACATGCGTATACAATTTATAACATACAATGATAGCTTAGATTTTATTGGCAAAAAGTCAAGACTTCAAGATAAATTTGTGTTAGATTCTTTGTGCATGCTACCATCGCTAGCTGTAGTCTGTATAGCTGCATCTGGAAAATCAGTGTTGAGACTGTGGAGAGCCTGAGAGGGCTATCTAGTGTTTGGGGATCTGTCTCAGACAGAGCTTGGCTTTGTCAGGATGGGACTCAAGTGTGCGTCATCCCTCCTATCCCATCTATCCTGTTTTTTGGCAGGAGGAAGCACGGGTGGCTGTTTGAAAGTGGAGGAGCTGCAGTACAGTGTCACACCTCCTCCGGACTGGCTGCCTGGGGAAGCAATATTCAGAATATTTTGTAGACCCTGCCCTTATGTTAAGCTTATCCAACTTTTCTTTCCCCGCTCTGAAGCAGGATCATGTGTATCTTGACCAGCCCTAGGAGATGTGAGGTTCCTGGCATGGGGTTTTTCAGCCTTCCAAAGTAACCTATGCATGAACTTTCTATTCTTGTAGTTAGAAAGCTTTTAACCAAAACCTCCCAGTTACAAGTTAAGCTGACTGCTACTGGTAATACAGAAGAATAATTGATCACTGCTTCCTTTATGAGATCTTCAGACTGCTATTATGTTCTTCTCTTCTATTTTCTAAACTGCATGAACTCAAAAAAATCTCTCAGCTCTTCCTCATAGGTCATTTCACTTTAAAATATTTGGTTTTGTTCTTATTTGGGTTGTCAATTTTTATTTTTTTTTATTTTAAATTATGATACTTGAAACCAGATACAAGTGCATAAGCTTTACCACTTCCAAGTATAGCAAAGTTAAATTATGTCCTGTGTTGTATGTGATGCTCTTTTTAACGTGTCAAAATATTTTTGTCTTTCCTGCAATGACCTTGTACTCCATCTTTCTTTTTTTTTCCGAATTGGTGCTGTACATCTTTCAATGTGTAGCTGTTTGTTTTTACTAAATCTCATGTTGTTCATTAAGGCTATTTCCTCAGTTTTTCAGGATCACTGAGTTCTAATCCTGCTCTTCAGCGTACTTGGATTTCTTCTTGCTTGATACCATATGCGCAGCTTTTAGGCAGATTTTCCCGTTCAGTCACCAAAATTGTTAATGAAGCTATAACTAGGATCTGATCCAGCACAGATATGTAAAGGCCCCCATGGGATAGTACTTCCAGTTTGACAGTTGCTAATGATTACTGTTGGAGGGATTCTCTTTTCCAGTCAGTTGTGTGCTTCCCTAACTCAGTAATTTGATTTGGAGTGTTGTGAGAGTGACACAGCTACTGCCAATCTTGTCAGAGTAGTTGCATTTACTTTTATTGTTGCTTCTCACTCCATCTTTGAGGTTATATGCATTTCTGCCCTATGGTTTCATTTGTGAATGGTTTTGCAAGGAATTTCAGAAATATGCATTGATTTTTAGAAATTGGTTTCGGGTTATCAAACAAATGATAACGGAATGTGTTGTTCATCCTCTGTCAGTGTTCTCTGAATTACAACCAATTAGTGTTATATCAAGGCATAGGCATGTCTGTGTTGAAATGTTGCAAATGATAGGCAAAAATCACACAAAAAAAGTTTACATAGGCCAAAAAGTTATTTGGGGTTTTTTTGTGTGTGTTGATAAAGTTCTGTTGACACTTCCATTTCCAAAGAAGTCTTCATTTTAAATTCTACCTAGTAAACTTAAGGTTTATCCTGGTGAGAAGAGATAGAGGTATATTCTGTGAGCTGATGGTGTGCCATGGTTTCCTACACTCGCTTCTTCTCAGAACAGAAAGAAAGTCTGAGGTGTTCTCAGGTAAGCAGTGTTTTGTGGAAGGTGATTGGTGACCCCTCCCAACATAGTCTTCTTCTTGTGAGATTGCAAATACAGCAAGGTACTGTCAGTGAGCTACTGAGCTGTTAAAAATATGGTGAAAGCTCTGATATGACCAAACACCTCATAATTCTGTTTCATTAGAAATTGCTGAGTATGTGCAAATATGTACCAATTCAAAATGAGTGAACTATCAAACATGTTTCTTTCAGTTTGACAGTCCCTTTGGACCATTATTGGTGTAATAACTATTTGCTGGGTTGCTGCATTAAAGGAAGAAGACAAGTATGTGGATGGGAGACTTTTTACCCATACTTGCTAATCTAAAATATAGCTATTTTATTTTAAAACTAGTCTTCTGTTAAAAAATGGTAACGTAATATTTAGGAGTGTTTGATGGTGCTAAGTCTGGCCATGTTTGAAGCTGAGTTGCTATTTGAGATAAAATACCTGATGCATTGGCAAGATTTTGCCAATCATAATGCAAATCACTGCCACAAACATAGGTCAGAGTCGGTAGTGTTTCTGTTTTCAGTTCACTGATCAGTATTTAAAAGTAGAGAATATATATACTTAAGGAAGGGAAAGGAAATGCAGTGGCTTAGAATGAAAAGAACACAAGCATTCACTTTTGATTCTAGTAATCAAAGGTTTGATTAATGTGTAGTGAAGTTTATTATCTATGTATTAATATAATTTTTTGTAAAAATTGTAAAACCTGGATAATTCCGTGACATCATGCTAAATTAGTTTTGTACCTTTGTTGACAGTTCCACTCTTTATTATATTTTTATCTTTGGATTTGATATGAAACCAGATGCTCGTGCTCAAGGTAAGCTTGACATCTTCAATGAACAGCTTTCCAAAGAAGTTTCAGATACGCCACTAGTAGCTAAACTTTCATTAGGAGATACTACGAATAAAATTTTTATCCAGGAGAGGAGGTGCATAGAAACTCTGAAGATGGTAGGTCTCACGATTATTTTACCACTAGAGGGCTGATTTGTATAACAGTGAAAAGCGTGCTGGAGAAAGTTGCCTTGAGACAGCTTTCTCGTGCTTCACAGGGTCCAAGAAAACCCGAGAAAAACACCACATATGGAAGTGTGACATTGAAAAGATGGGTATCGGACTGCAAAGTTAAGAATGTTGTGAACTAGCAATTTGGTATTCCTAGTTCTTCTAAACTCAGAAAATGAAATGAGAGATTGTGTCTCACTCTACAACCAGACGTAGAGGCTGATAAGGAGTAAGAATACGTTGGAGAAAATAAATGAAAATATTTAAAGAGTTTTGCTGCTTCTTTGAGCTGTTCTTAAAGCACGTCTGACAGAGCCAGCCATTTTTTGACATCAGTTGCATTATCGTGGTTTCTGCTTTTCTTTTGCTTTTCATCACAGCTGAACATTTCTTCGTTTTTACAGTCCACACTGACATGCCAAGGTATTTCCTTGGGAATCTGCTTAGGACAGAATGTGCCTCATTCACAGCGCCGATGAGAATGCCAGTATCCTCTCTTTCCTGTTCATAAAGCCTGAGTTGTAATTGCAGAATATAACATCTCTTTTGGCACTTCGAAGAGCCTCTCTTTTGTTTTTAAACATTGTTTGGCAGTTCCTTGGCTTGTCAGCACCGAATCTGTGGAGACAGCTTTCCTGAAAACTGCTACTAGCTTTGGGTTTCTGCATGCATGTGCACTTAAAATTAATTTTTGCAAAACCGGAGTTGTTGGTCTGATTCTGTTCTTTTGTTTAGAGATCCTGCAAATTCTATTTAATGAGTCTTAAAATGTGTGGCTGTCATTCTGAGTTCTGTGTCTGTCATTAGCAAGCATGGAATCCCTGTTGTGGACAGAGCAGCTTGGTATTCTCTCGGTAATGTCTAGATACATTGTTTTGGTTTTGGTTTTTTTGTACATACAACTTTGCAACAAAACTGTTGGTTTTATACCAGAGTTCTTGCTGTTGCTGGTAGTGATTGCACAATGCGGAGTTTAATGAAAAGTTTGACAGAATACCCCTCCTTAATTTTTTTTTTTTAAATAAAAATCTTCTATTTTGGAACACAAAAGAACAGTAATTCTCTACTTTTTATTTCCATCTTGTTTGCTGATACTTCTTTTCTGAAAGAAATCATCTCTTTGGAAGTTTAATGTTCCACACCACTACAAAGCTGCATTTCTGTGCAGATAATACTTTTCTCATGTGGTGAAGTGGCTTGGTGTTACAATGCTGTGACCAAACAAGCGGTGGCATGCCTCACCTTTCAGCACCAACTTGGCTCTTAATAGTTGCAGATAAAAGATTTGGGGTTGTTTTTTTTCCCCCTCTTCCTGTTTCCCAGCTGTTTCCCAAAACTGTAGACAACAGTGACTTCTCTCATGAGTGTCCCTGGCAGCTGGGAGACCCAGATGCCAAGTTCTGGCTCCCAAGCCTTGACCTCTTCTTCGGCGTCTTTTCTGGTCTCTTGGCTTGGCTCCTCTGCTTGTTGCAGAGGCAGCTGTGGAATCGTTTCTGGAGCTGATGGATGCAGAGCTGCTCATTCGGATGCTGCTTTATTGTTTGTGATTCCACTTCTCTTAGACTTATCTCAGTGAGGATTATCCGTATGTTTTTAATATATTCTAAGAGTGAGAATTCTTAAAATTCTCAAATTGCTGTGATACAAATATTGATTTTTAATTTTCTTACTGTAAATAGAAAGTGTTTGGTTCTATTTGTTTGGAAGTTAGAACAGTCTGAGTATAAATACATGGCACAAAGAATAGTAATATTCCATCCCTGATGTTTTTGTTTGGAACTAGCTTTCTGGATAAAAATAATGACAGAAATTTCATTGCATGAAATTTTTCAGCAACTTTGTAAAGACTGAGACGTGGTTAAAAAGACTTAAAAGGGTTGTGCTTACAATTTGAAGACCAGCATGTGTTGAATGCGTGTTACCTATTCATGCATTTAATATCTGTAGCTCTGCATGAAGAGAGACTACTCTGGTTTGAAAGGGATTCAGCAGACTTACTAGAGGGGAGGGGAGAAGCAAGCATGTGAATAGAGGGTGCAGGAGCAGGTTGTGTGCCTAAACATTGTTTGAAACAACTGGAATCTATGAAAAGGAAACAAGAATTACAATATTATTTGCTGAGATAAAACAAAGATATGTAACTTTAATGCCCAACAAAGCTGTTTATTGAAATGCAATGCCACTAAAGTCAGACTTCCAGTGAAAAAATACAAAGAAATGTCTAATGGTGTTAGAGGTGAAGTACTATCCATGTCTTCAGCAAAACTCTAAAGCAGGACTAAAATCAGCCCTTCACTGAGGATTACATGGTTGCACACTGGCAGAGGGTGCACAGGGTTTTAAGAAAAGCTGCTGTAACTAGATAACCTCTGGGTATGTTTATCGCAATGCCTGTGGCTGTATTTCAGAGCAGAAGAGACAGTCATAAATAGCGAGTAGAGGAATGTAAACTGTTTCTGAGCATTCAATAAAAAAAAGATGATGGGGAAAAATCAGGTTTGACCCTAACTACTCACAGTATATTACAACATAAACATTCTTTCACAAACCACCCCAAAACAGCTGTGAAATAAACAGAGAGATTCAGAAGGGCCAGTATCCCATCCTGCTGGAGGAAACAGAGAGAACAGATATTCCATGTATCAAAGATCATTCGTATAAATGACAACTTGGGTACTGATTACAAGCTAGATTTGGGAAATTCCTTATGGTCGTGTATTTTAGGGACGTGTATTTTAGGGACTTTTTGAGGTAGTCAGGGTTTGTTTGCATCCACCCAAAGATGTAAAATGCCAAATCCTTCTGTCTCGTTTCCACCTTGCATCCCACAGGTTTGACCACCATTGCTTATGAACCTGATTGGATTCCTGAGGAAAGTTGCCCCATCTGAAAGCTTATCTATTTGTCTGAGAGAAGAAAAGTAACAGAACAGTGCCATAGTGACATGCAGGAGAAAATGTAGAACCATAGGAATGAGTAAGAATCCAAACCAGCTCCAGACTGCAGAAATACTAGCTCAGGAAAAACCAGAGTCTGTTTAGTTGAGGTAGTTTAGTTATTCTCATAACAGTTTGTGACACTACTGTATACTGAGTTAATACTCCTTGCTTCCATGAACTTGTCATGCTCTCAGCCTCAGCTGTTTGGAGAGAGAGAGAGAGAATTTAAAAAAAGGAAGTTCAAAACAAAATGTGTCTGGAAGTCATTTCAATACTTGGGAGCTTTTTGTAGATAGGGAACATCAGGTACATAACTGTACAAAGGGTAGGAGAAAGAGAGGACTGTGTTGGAACTATTGAAACATATTTGCATTTCAGTTAATAATTTGCCATAATTTTTAAAGCATATATTAACTTTTTAAATCTGTCCTGAAATATACACTGTAATTTATACCAGTAAGTTAATTCCATACTGCAGCCACTTTTTAATTTTTACCATTAACAGTTCAAATATTAGAAACAAAAATAAAATGAATTTAATATTGTAAATGTTAATGCCAAGATTTTACTCTAAGTCCAAAGTAAAGCCAGAACTAGTTTAATTAAGTTACTGATTTAATGTTACTGATTTGTGTCTTTTAATTAATATATAGTTTTACAACACCTTGTGTGTTTATTTCTAACACGTTGATAGTTTTCTTTATATTAGCCAGTTGTAATATATGTTCTCAAAGAAAAATTCAATCCAGACCCACCTCCAGATCCAAGGTTCCATATGTTCCCTTGATAGCCTAAACCATCGTCCTCTGACTTATGGAAATCTTCTAATGTGGTTTCAGGTTTTGAATCTCTGTGTTGGTGCATATTTGAATCTGGGTTTCAGCTCTGTCTGTGAAGACATATAACAGAACACTGCCTTTGTTTTGCACGGGAGAGGCCTTTTTAATGCTGGATGCCACGAGTGCTGGGCATTCTTTGAAAACTTCTTTCGTATCTCAGACACGAGGGGAATGTTACTTTGCTTAATGGATTTTCTTATATTTGTGCATTTTCATACCAGTGTTATTGCTTCCTGCTGCCTACCAGAGAGCATTGGCAACCACTTCCAAATGAATGCTTTCCTGACTTTATATAACCTTCTGCCACTGTGTGTGTGGTTTTTGGAGGCTTTTTGGTCAGTGCTCATTCAAGCCCTCAGTGAGCTTGAAGCCATCCTGGCTGTGTGCTGATCTATTTTTATCTGATAATTGGTTTTCCTGCTTGAGGGATTCACACGTTGTAGCTGAAGGTACTGGTTTGCCTTGTCCCTGCATGATGTTTTTGTTTCCTGGTGAATTGCCATGTTGCTTGGTAAAACTGGTCTGCACAAGAGTCTGGTTTGCACTGGTTGCTCAGTTTATTTTAGAATATTAGCTTCAGATACTTTGAATCAACTGAAGTGTAACTGCAGAAAAAAAACCAAATGTAAACACTTTATGAATCTGAGAATCACAAAGTTCAGAACTTAATTACAAATTATCTCTTGTGTGCATACAGAGGAGAATGTTCAATTTAAGGACATCTCTATTTTTTATGAAAAATTAATCAGTTGATATATGTATTCTTAAAATTGATTTAAACTAAAATTAAATTTCAATATTTGTGAGTTAGGAAACTGGAGTTGAGGGATGGGGTTGTTTTCATCAGAGCTAAACATCAGTCCATTTATTGGTGGAAGGAAAACAAGGACTTGAAATTCCTCATATATCTAACTTACATAACGGAATAAGTATAAATAACTTGGGATTTGGTCCGTTTACTGCAGCTAATGCTGTCTTCTTCCTATAGAATGGAACCCCTGCCCAAGGTGATCAATGGCATTGACTCGTAGCTCAGGCTCACTTCCTCTAGCAATAAGTCTATCAGCAGATTTCTTTTTCTGCATCTAGCTACGTGTTTCCACTCATGTTTTCCACTCCTTTATCAGAGGCGACATCCCGTACTAATCTGTTGTGAAAGTACTCCTATATCCCTATCAGTCAACAGGAGTAATGGTAAATCATATATATTTGCTTATCTGACTTGAAATGGGTAAGGGGCCCATGGCCTTCATATTCTGTAAAGGTCATCTTGGAATAACTAGCACGATCCTGGTAATTTGCATGACGTTAATAACTGTAGGAGTTGCTGAACAGAAACAGGATAGTGAATTTAGGGAGCTGATGGATCTTTTAAATTAATCCTGAGAGCTGAAGTTTATTGTTGCATGGAAATAATTTATTACCACACCCTTTCATATGTAACATTATTTCGTAAGTTTGTGGCAGATTTTCATATGCAGCACTTTAACAGTGTATTTAATTACATGATACAGTTCCATTTTTGTGATGATATTGACATTGATAAAAATCTGTAGAAAGGTTGACACAGAGCAGGATTGTCTTTGTGGTGAACAAAATAAAAAAAGATCATACAGTTTTGCATAGTAATGGTTTTTCAAACTATTTTTCCATAACTGATATGCTTTTATTTCCCATTTTAAATTGTGAGCATTATGTTAAAACTCTGGCTAACTCACTTGCATAAAAATTATGTTATTCCAAAGTGGCATACTAATGTTAGTTTGTTTAAACTGAAAAAAAAAATCTGTAAGACAGATGTATGTATTTTCAAGCTGGTGGTTAATTAGCCAAGGTTAATAAAAAGGAGAGGTAGTATGTTTACAGCCTGTTAGCAAAGTGAAAATATAGCGAGTGGGATTGAAGAGCCACTTTATGGGACAGAGCTAATTATGAAAATGGAGTTTATAATGGGAAAGATAATTTTATAGTCCATATGTGAGTTATCTCCCTAAAATATAAATTAGCAGTATTTTTTTAACTGTATCTTTCATCTTTTATTTTCTGAGTCTGTTGACTCAGTAGATTATTTATTTATTTATTTATTTATTGCTTAAAAGTTTCTGAGTGAATAATACACATCCATTACTGCATTTAACACTGTTGTGCTGAGTGGTGATTACCTGCACAAACACAGGACATCTCAGCAATGGGGTTAAAAGCAAAAAAAGTTTACATGTTCTCCATAGCAGCATGTTCTTTTTGGGGGTACTACACAGGGATAATTCAAAAGAAATTTTTTAAGAAGTTTTTTATGTTCATGTCTGTCGTTTCACATTGATAACTTCTAACATGTGACCGTATGAAAAAATGAATCAGGTTTTATTTGAATGGGCCTTTTCATCATTTAATACATTTAATATTTTATTAAATGCATTTTCAAGTATGCTATTTTGTTGTAACAATTGTTCTTTAAGTGTTTCTTTTGTATGAGGAACTCTGAGTTCTGCCTGGAATACTTTTGCTTCTGTCTGAATAACTGTGTAAGCTTACAACTGTGATCCCCATTAGACAGCTAAAACATTTATCAAGAAGTTAGTGACTTGGATTATGTTACACAGTTTGCTAGGGTACATCCAGGAATAAAATATCAGTATCTTTATTTCAGTGTTACGCTGCACAAGGTTGTTCAAAATGTTTGCTCAGTAGAGGGTTATTTTTTCTTTCAGCTACTCATTGCTCTTTCTCCAAAATAATTTTGAAATGCAGGATATGTAAAAATATATAGTTAAGTGGGATTAAGTTTGTAACAATGCTTCTTTTTAAATAGCTTCTAATATTGAATATCCAATGTTACAGATATCTGTAGTTCCAAAAAGAATCTTGAGAGAGAGAAAGTTTGAGTGGACAAATACCATTACCTCAAAATTTGGACTGCTGTTTAATTTTTCTTTTTGATGAGCTGTTTTTTTTTTTTCTCTGAGTTTTAGCCTGAGGAAGTTAAAATGCCGTCAGTGTAATTATTTGGTGCATTAATTATGCTCGTGTACTGCATGAACTAAAATTCTAACACGCCTGCAAAGCAACATGCTCTGCTCTTGTACTAGAATAAAAATATCTGCAAGGAATTATACTGAAATAACCCTAGTTGTATGAAGTACACTTTATCCCATATTGGTGTCACTTCTTGATTAGACAAACTCTAAGCATTTTTGATATGCATTGCATTGTTTTGGAAGATGGCCTTTCTCCCTGCTGATTTAGCAGAGTGCTCAGAACTCAAACAGTTTCTGCTTGTTTTAGTCTTCAAGCTTTAAATTCTGTCTGCATTAGCATTTTAACCATATTCAGGAACTAGATGGGTTTTAAAGTTCTTCGGTGTTGTTTGGGAGGTGAGGATTTTAATCCAGATCAGCACTAAATTGGAAAATGTATTTGAATTCTGATAAAGGATAGTTTTGGGAGGGTTTTATGGAACACACTAAATGGAGAAAAAAAACAAGAAGCCAAAACTGTTTCAGTCTAGCAGAACTGTGGAACCAGTTTTCGGAAATGTTTTAATTGTAGAGTTTTTTAAAAAACAACGGCAAATTCTTACGCTTTTTTCTTTTATGCCTCCCTAGACGTAATTGATAATTTGCATTCCTGCCTACAGATGTTTCCCTAGTGACAGGATGTTTGGGCTATGGAAAATAAACTCATTGAAAGTTGACTTAAAATAGTTTTAACAGGTATCTGTTTATGATCACCAGTAACATAGATGTGATGCCAGAACAAGCAAAATAATGATTTTGCTGGATGGAGAAGCATCAGTCGGTAATGGCTTGAAATGAGAGTAATCTGAGCACTTAAATGGTTTTTGCTCAATATTGAAGGCTTTTTGGATACTGCACACAGAACAAGACCTGTTTCATTGTGATGTACACACAGTGTTCTGCAATAGAGTAAAACTAGGCTGCTGATCCTGTGAACCAATGATATATTTTAAGTGAAGAAAAATGTTTTAAAACTGTGTCAGAGTATGTAGTGATCTCGCGTACGTTGCCACATTATCTCAGCAGTTGGGAAAATCGCCTGAGCACAAATAAATGGCCTGACAAAGAGCAGTGTTCTGTTTCGTTTTCCATTTGCAGACATGTTTTCTCCTGTTGATTAAAAGGATGTGGAAAAATGTGTAATGATGGGGTTAGAATTTGGTACAGGGGAATTAATTTATTCCTTCTCATTATCTGATACATACTCATTCTGTGGTAAATGATAGAGTTATTGTGAACTTCTAACACTAGTTTTGTAATGCAGCTAAGATGCTATTTTAAATCCCAACTGTGGGAAGCAAACTTTGGAAAAAAAATATTACATAGGCAAACGGGATGTAATTTGCTCTCCTCTTCCTCTGCTTGACACTGAACTGGCTCTGCAAGTCTCCTGTGTATACTCAGGAATATTTTGAGCCAAATATTTCAATATTTATATCACACACAAGCAAACAAAACCAAACAAAACAGGCAAAACAACAGAGTTGGGAACCCCAGTGGGGTTAATTTAGCTGCTCTCTTCCTCTGTGGTTCAGATTTAATGTATTTATTTATTAAAGCACAGATTAATCTTCTTATCTTAACATCTAGATGATATTTTGAGAACAAAATCATTGTTGTGCAAGTCCATCTCTTTTTAAAGGAAGCTAATGATGAAACAGAGATTCTAGCTTTGATCAGTGCTGTCAAAGTTGTTTTGCAGTAGTTGCTTAAAGATAATAGTTTTATTTTTTTTAAGATAACTGTTAGGATGGATCCTACAGTCAAGGATGTGTTGTATCGATGAATAGAGTAAATTTTAGGGTTAAAAAAAGCCTCTTGATGAAAACAACGTATTTGGTCTGTTTCCCTCTACTAGTGCTGCACAGTGATCAGGCTGTAAGGAATAACTGATGTGTTTTCAGTTACATTTTTCAAAATGTTTTATGAACGGAAAGATACAGATAGAACCTTTGGCACGAGGAGTCCTGAAGCAGTGGATTGCTTACAGGTACACCACGGGAAGCTATCATTATCCACTTGTCTTTTCTTCTGCACTTTCTTCCAGGAACAGGATGTTGGATGTTTGTGTGTTCTGTTCTCAAGTAACACAATAGCATTTATTTTCACAACCTTCCAAAAGTAGCTTTCACATTCTTCTAATTTAAAACCACTGTCAAGTAGGTAGGGCAATGGAAGAAGGGCTGGTTTGAGGAGACTTGGAAGGTGAGGGCAAAGGTGCAGCTTCTCCACCACACGTTTTCTGGGTAATCTGCAGTCTGACACTGCTGTCAGCACTTATTTCTTCAGAGTGTATTGTTTTAGGCAGGGCAGGTGAGTTGTTTTTTTTTTTATGGAGAGCTGTGCAGGCAGAACAGAAAAGCTCCACCTGAGCAGAAGCAGAGTCAAAAGAAGAAGGAGCTTGGAGTGAAGGAGCAGCAGCCAGAGGAACGCCTGCAGTGCTCCTTTGGGAGTGACTGCCTTTCCCCAAACCGTGCCACTGAGCAGAGACTGAGCACTATGGGTTTGAGAAAGCCTGAGCACTGGTGGGAAGAGCATGATGGCAAGGGGAGAAGGCTAGTGAGATGCATCTGGGGGCAAAAGAGAATTTGGGCTCTCTGGGGAAGGGCTGGAGGAGCTTGGAGACTGTAGGATCTGAGTAGGATGGCATACAAAAGTGTTGGGTAGGAGTCCTTTCTGAAAAGGTGTGGGTTTTGTTTGCATTTTCTAACACTGAATTCCTTGAAATGTATGTTTCCTCCCGAGATCTCAGAAAACAGGCTTTCAAGCCATTTTCTTGGTCTCTGGTATCTTCTTGATTTTCAAACTTCGTTGGAATGGCTCTGTTGCTGTTTCTTGTCAGATAGTGACAAACCGTTGGTGGTTATTGAGCCTGTCCATGCAGTCAAAGGGAGTTATTCAAGAATAGCTTGTACTAAAAGCTACACAAAATATTTAGAGGAATTGCTCAAAAGGAGTATTCCTTATTGTATCAGTATGTGATCAGGAGTATGCATTGGCTGCTTTTTTTGGGGTATATTTATGTGTGTAAGGGAATGGGCGCTAAAAGATTAAAATGACATGCAATACAGATTTGAACAGTTACAAATTACTGTTTGGAAGACCTCTGATGGTCTTTCCCACTTGTCTGTCTGCAGGAATATTCAATACTAGAAAAATCAATTCATGGTTACGTGTGATAACATAATTCTCTCCCACATCTCAAAGTTCAAAAAAAAAGCTTCTTGGTGTAAATATTTTGAAGCATTAAATTGTGCTAGATACTGTCAGGCAGACATCTGACTTTTTTTTTTTTTTTTTTTCTCTATAGTTTAACAATGATCTTAGAGAAGGGGAAACCAAAAAATACTACATAGTTATTAAGGAAACCTGTCTTAGAGTGGGCAAATGGTTCCTGTGATGCTGTTTAGTAGCTTAGGTCTGGAAGGATGTGAAAAGAGATGATAGATCATTACAATGGAGTGTTACTCCTCTTCAGCTATTACTCTGCAATAAATGATGTTCCTGTGGTTTTTCTTTTGTTGCTAATAGCAATATAAACGTATCGGTTAATGAGGAGTCTTTATGTATATTGGCAATCTTGGTTTGGTTTTGAAAGGAAATATCCAGGCACTATAGTGTTAGAAACAATAAAAACTGCCTTTTGGAACACTTGATCATTCCTCCTGTACTTGCTTCTGGAGCCTCGGTAGCATGTAGTGAAATGTAAGGCAAGAAAACACGTGGCTTTCTTAGGCATGTGGTGGGAGAGAGGACTGGATCTGTACTGAGGGGCGTTGCAAGGAGTTGAAGAGAACATTATAAAATATTCTTTAGTCAGAAACATGGTGACCTTCTGCAAGGCCTGGGAAGTGAGACTGACACTGTTAAAACTCATGCTGAGACAAATACATTGAAATTAATTCCAGAAAGAAATCTGTAAACTCTTATTCAGCTACCTAAAATAAATTTTCTTTTAGGACAGGTACAAATGTTAAATAGAAATGTATGGGGATTTTGTACTGAAACTGAGAATTTCTAACTTTAGAGTTGCTACCTTCCGTGCACACAGCCCTAAAATTAATTTCATGCTTGTCTATTCTTATCAAAACTTTGTTTACAATAATAACTCCCTCTAATTTTGCTTCATTATTTTTTGTTGAACTTCTGTGTTCCGTTCTTCCTTCATGGTGGAGTTGGACTTCAAACCCCTCTCTGCTTTCCTTCCTCCTTCTGTTCCCCCAGTGACAGCTGCCTTTGTTTTTGTGGCTATTTCTGTACACTGTGCTTATATATCTTAGCCTTCATACCTTATCTTATCTGACGCACAAGCTTGCTTTCCTTAAATCCATAGAGGGCGATTATATATACTGCTTTCTTGCTGTTAGATTATTCTGACTAACGGTTGCTCTACATACAGCGTTACAACAAGGGATCTGGTGGTTACTGGGGCTCTGCAACAGCAATGCTGGCTATTGCTGGATCTTGCCTCAAATTCCTGTAATATTGCCACAGAACTGGCTATGTGTCTAATGAAAAATAATGGAGAATGAGCTTTTTGGAGCTTATGCTGTCCATGGTGAACAGCGAAAAGGAAGAGGGCCTTACAGAGTGGGATAAATTACGGCCTTAGAGTGCATCAGTTATTTTTTTGGGCAAATCTACTACTATTATACAGTCTTTCCACATTATATATTTACAAGTGTGACATAATTCAGAGTACTCATGTACTTCTGAAAAGCTTTTCTTTGTATACGTGTGACTTTTCAGTGGATGCTTTTTGCTTCAGAACTGTATTGCCTTTTTTCTGTGGAAGCTAAAAATTAAGATCAGAATGATGTATTTACGGCATCTGTTGCTCAAGTAAACAGGCCCAGGATGTCAGGTGGAGACTCTTCTGTGATACCTGGAGGAACAGAGAACAAACTGAATTCTTTGGTGTCTGTGTTTTGTGAACAATGCAGGGGACAGTCTCTAAAAATAGCTCACTCTCCAAGCCACTAGTGAAAGAGGCGAGTAGTAGTTTTCAGAAGTGAGAAACTGTGAATTTGTTATTTCATTCTTTCTTTCTTTTTTAAATAGAAAGATAGCATTTTAATTTCCTTGTCTACTTGGTGTTCTGACATGCAGTATTTGAGTTGTTGTTTTGAAAAGCCGGGTAGAAGGGTGAACAAAATTAAAGACATTTGATTATTTTTGTGGAAATGTTTATATGCTTCTTACGTAACACAGCCAGCATTGTCAGCCTGGAACTTTTCAACCTTTAAGATGTATTTGGACCATTGCAACTACTATGAATCTGCTGAATTGACAGATGTGGATTTTTTAGATTATTTTACCAAAATAGTGATAAAACGTGAGTGTCAGTAATTACAAAAGCAATTTAAATTTCGTGTGTTTGAGTGATGCTTTGTTGGGCTTCACACGAGTCTTGTCTTTGCAGATTATGGTTATTTTTTGCTTTAACTGTCTATTTGTTAATTCAAGAAAAATAAAACAATTGCAAGATGTATATCTTTAGCATGAGGTCAACTGATGTAACATTCTTATCTAAATATGCCACAGTGCTTATTAAGATATAAAGTAATTTGGCATAAGAGCTAACTTATGCCTTATTAAAAGCTGCATACAGCTAAGTGTGATTGCTTCGTCCTGTTTAAGAAGATTATCTTCTTTCTGTTTTTAAAACTGTAGCATCTTTCCTGGCTAAAGATAGAAGGAGGACAATTTAAACTTCTGATGAGATAGTGTAAGGGCTGCTTGGGAGCTTAATAGAAATTTAGTTGTTTTTAATTAAAAGTCAATAGAATCAAGTGCACTTTAATGTTGCTCCTTTACCATACTGATAATTTACAGATGGATCTTATTTCAGTAGGAAAAAGTGACTAATGGAGGTGACAAGAACTTAATGGATTTTTTTTTTAATGGATTGTTGCTCTGCTTTCAAAAGCAGACTAGCATCGAACCTGTCAATCTCTGTAAAGATCCGAGCATCTGTCACGCTCACACACGAATTCAGTTACTGTGATTTAAAATCTGAATGTTTACCCTTAGCAGTTGATAAAGGTTCTATTAAATAGTTTTCCCCATTCTAAATTTATGAAATGCTGGGGGTTAAAATGAGTGCACTCAGTGAACATGCTTGGATAGCCTTGTTCATGTGTGGTGTTGGAAGGCTCTGCCTATGGCTTATGCCTGAGAGGTGGTAATCACTGTATCAAGGTGGTATCACTGTATCACTGTATCAAGACAGGCAGAACTGCATATATTCATCATTTCTGCACGATGCTGCCTTTGGTGAGTTCATACATATTTATATCTCAAAAAAGTTTGCATTATAGTTAAACAGGATGTTTAAAGATACATAACAGGTAAGGAGCTTGGAAAAGGAAAATATGTAAATCAAGGTTACTGGAATCATTTGTGTGATGCATCTATTTTTGTTACTACTTATTTATTATTACCTATGAATTTAAGGAAGTTATACTTAGGAAAGGTTTTCTGATAAGCTTTAAAGAAGGATTGAGGACAAAAGTATGGGTTGCTCCATAGGAAAATAGGGTCCTTCAACAGAAAACAAACTACTTTTAATCGATATGTAGAGATGAAATTTTTGAGACATATGGATTTTTATTTCTGAACAACTCTGCAGTGCTATGTGACATTTAAAGGATAGTTGAGCAGCTAAATGAAATGCCCTTGTTTTTATTTTCCAAGACTTTGGTAGCTAATAAAATGTAATAGAGGATGTTGGTTGTAGAGGATGCTGAAAAAATGGCACGGCTGCAGGAGCTCCCAAATTTTATTTGAAATTAATGTTGGTAGAGGCAACAACTCCCTATTTTGTGTCTGACTTAAACTGCTGGTTTTTTGGTAATGCTGGTAATGTTTATGCAGATCTTAGGAACCCCATACATAAATTAATGACTTAGAAGAGAGGATAAGTGGTTGCTAGAAAATCTAGATCCAGACCAAGACCTTTACAATGCCTACAGAAACCAAAGATGCACTAGACTGCAGACAGTAGTTAAAGTGGTCAAGAGCAAGCAATTAACAGAAAGACCTTGTTTATCAAAGTGTGTGCAATTCCACATCCAGATCTGCAGGTGGGTGATTTCTTGGAAGGAAATGGTACAGAAAATACCGAGTTCTGTGGCTTCAGTGCATCTTTACAGTGCGCTGCTAATCCAGGCAGCCCAGTGCTGGGGTTACGTAACGAGTAATTTCTGCGTGTGTTAGATTGATTTCTTGCATTGCTAGTAGTTACACTTTATGAAATGGCAATAAAAGAACCTGAAATTTTTGAAGGATAGAGTTAATGAACATACGGAAAATACTTGCAAGAAAAAACTGAACAGATATCTTACAACTTTTTAAAGCTGTGTAAGAAAATGAGACTGAGTTCTAATCCAAATGGAAAAGTAATAATAATAGTCTATTTAAATAGTGCATAATGATTATATGGGCTAACCTCTGGAAGTTTGCAATTAAAGTATCTCCAAAGGATTGAACAGTTTCAGATGTTAAATCGTTTTGTGCGTGTCTCCTTTTCCACTGTCATTTCTGTGACTGATCTATTCCATAAACCTGTTCTTGGGTTCTGAGAGAAGTATAGATGAGGAATAGCACAAAATGGCATGAACCTGGAAGTGGATCACTCCATCATGCCCAGGGTGAGAGACTTATCCCTGTGGCTTAATTTTCTTACCGGACAATTATTTTTACTTACCTCATAGGGATACTGTGACACTTCCTATAGCAAATACTTTTAAGATGTTTGAATGGTCCTCCTTCCACCAAACCAAGAAGAATGGAAAAGAAAGGCTAAAGCTATTCTTGTATTAATTATTTACTCCCATGAAGGTGGTTGCTAGCTACTTCCCTGTTCTCAAAGTGAACATGGGAAGCCCTTTATGGTTGTGTAATGCCACTTTCAACATAGACAGAATGGATGACTCAAACTTATCACCCACTTCTGAAGGGAAAAGATAGCTCAGTTTCCCATAGTCATTTTAAGGAGGGTCCTAGATGGCTTTATGCAAATTCCAAGTCTTTCGCAAAACGTTTCTATCTACAGAATAAGCTGTTAATGGAAGCAGCATTTGCAAATTATAATTTTCATTCACAGATGCTTTATTTCCTATTCATGATTGCTGTCAGGATCTTCAATTCATCTATGACAACAGAGTCACATTTCTCAAGTTAAAAATAAAATACCTTCACCAATTATAGCTGCATGCAATACCACCTGAGTTCTGGTAGGTTGTTCCGGTCTTTTCACTTTTCTTTTTTCCTCTCTGATTGCATATTGAAGCACACGTCTCCATAGTTGCTCTCATTCCAGAGTAGAGAGATTTTACAATCCTTTTCTTTTACCTGGTTACATTTCCATTATTTTGGTTCTCAGGTCTCCTAAGCAGCTGGCTTGACCTGATTGACAGTTAATCCTAGAATGAGAATATATCACTTCCCTTAATTTGGAAGCTAACAAGTACGCCCTGTTAATTTCATGTCTTTTAAGGCATCCTAAGGTGCTTACCCACTTTATAGGTTTTTATCCACTCAGGTTTTCCTCCTCCTTGAAAACATCCTTTATTGCATATTTACTAACAGAAGTTTAGAAGAATATTGGGAAATGTCAGATTCCTTTGCTTGTTAGAATAATTTCAAGGTGCACCTAAATATTTATTATACAGCAGCATATTAATGGCATTAAGCTATAGGATATGTTAGTTGTTTTCTTATGTTAGCTCGCTTAGACCCCACATACTTACACCCCACAGACTTCCAAGGTTATTTCATCTTACAAGGGCTATATGATATCTACTGGAGATTGAAATCTTCTTGAATGATTGGATAATTTTGTTTGTCTGTCTTACCTTTCCTTGGTATTCACGCCCTCAGTAAAAGGTTGCTACCTGTGTTCAACTTCATCATATGAAATTCATCATAGGAAGTGTTTTCTTTTCCGTTTGAGTGCTCTTTGCAGATTTTATGTCCTTTCTTTGAAGTTCTTTGTTTCAAATGCATTGAGAAGCTTGGTTCCTTTTGGGGTGATCAGCATAAACAAAACTGGGCAATAAAAAAATCCCACCACCTCCATTATTTAACAACTGCCTATTTCAAAATAAATCTCTGAAATGTTGCTATTCGGTGCTACCACATTCTTGAGATTTGACTTGAGATTTGAAAATATGCTTCAAACTGTTTTTTCCCAAATTGGTGCAGCACAGGGTCAGCTCCTTTTCTTCTATAAACAACAAACAAAATTCTGCATCATGAGACTTCATTTGTGGTAACAGGATTGCCAGATCCTGTATCTTATTAAAAAATCAATTGTAAAACATAAGTGAAATACTAAACTTGTTTTGGAGTCATTTACTAGGTGAGCCTCTGAATTCTTGGCCTGTTTGATCATTATGCTACTGTCACAGTGGTTCCTTTCTCCTGCCATCATTTTCACTCTGTTCTCACTGCTTCCCATGTCAGAGAAAAGACAATTTATTTCAGTGTTAATTAGATGATTTATATGTCTCTTGGAATGTAAGCAGTCTTGTTTCTAGGGTTTTTTAATTATTATTTTTATGTTTCTTAACTTTCTAAAAATTATTCTTCACTTTGAAGTAAAAGAAAAAACATAGAATTTATATATTTGAGTAATTCTTTAGTTAATACTGAAATGCTAAGCTATCGAGACACTTTCAGATCATAAAATGTAGGAAAGTTCCTTTGCTACTAATGTAAAATTACAAACATTTTTCACTATTATGGAAAATCTTGCCTAAAAAAGAAATTATGCAGCTTTGCAGTTTTAATTTTCTGTTGCTGCTGTTTGTAGAGTGTATGTGGTGAATGAGGATGCAGTATTGGGTATGTTGACATAATGGAGTTACAGTAGATTTCAAGTAAGTTAAAAGTAAAATGAGATTACTGTAAAGGAAATTGAATAATCAGTGTTTTTCTTGGTTTGGCCCTTTGGGACTCAATTTCATGTGAAACACAACCTCTTAAATCTGACTTTCAGCTAAGCAAAATTTCAGTGAGTATGTGATACACAGATGAACACTTTACTGGATGTTTTTCAAATTTTCTATTCAAGTTCTGCTAAAGATGTTACTTTTCAAGTTATTCTTGGTTTAAAATTAGCTCCTTGCCTTATGTTGGCCAGCTTCTGTAGAATATTTCTTACAAATATTGTTTGTAAAGCAGTCTAAAACTTAATGGTTTGAACTGTCTATCACATTATAAACAGGGTAGACTGTAAGACTAGCGATAATAAGAACATCTTACATGATATCAGGTTTCTTTATAAGCTACAACACTGCCAAATGACATTTGCACTTGTGAAAGTACTATGCATGAGGGTACAGGGGTACCTTGAAAATAGGTATTTTGCATAGAATGTGTCACGCATGTAAGAAATTATTGTTCAGGTAGCTGCAGATTATTTGTATTGAATATTTCTAAAGATGCCAGGTTTTAAAGCCAGAAAACCACTGAAGTTATCTTACCACTGGCCTCACTTCCATCATCATATATTTTCAGTTCTTGCTTTTTAAAAACTTGACCTTGTAGTTTTTTGTTTTTGTTTTTTAAACCAATTGCTGAAAATTATGGATTCTTGCACACAAGCTGCAGAAATTGTGACCCTTGGTACTTTGTTTCAAGCATAAATCATCCTTGCCTTATAAGAAAAAACCCAAATCCCTCATTTTGAATTTGACTGCCTTCATTTCTTGTCATTCATTCTTCTTTGTCTCCTGAAGTTTAGGACCCTTCTGTTCCTTTTGATGTCTCATTTGCATACTTAAATCAAATTACCCTTTAATTTTTTTCTTGGTCAATAAAGGCTTCTTTGCTCTGCCACTGTGATTCTTCAGTCATTCATATGAGATTTTTTTCTGTGAGCTTTTTCCATTTTTTCAGCATCGTTCTTGATGCAGGGAACACTAAATTTCCTATGCTTTTCCTGTACAAGTCTCATCAGGACCAGAGGCAAAGTAATTTTTCTTCCTATCTTCTCCACATTCTTCTGTTTACCAGGTCAAGTACAATATTGCTATGCTCTCCCAGGAATAATACTCAAATGATGAGTAATCAGTACCCAAATCTCTTTCATGAGCTACTGCTTCTGAGAGCAGTGATCCCTCATTCTGTACCTGATCTTTGTGAACATTTGTAGATACAGCATTTCATTTAGTTGCTCTGAAAAGCTTATTTCTTAGTTGTATGCAGTCAGTGAAGAGATGTAGTACCTTTGCATCAGCACCTTGGTTTCTTCAGAATTTATTGCTGCTTAGGCACCACTGTTTTTTTCAAGAAATTGTTTCACTTTTCTTCCAAATCTTCAACAGCTGAATATTTTGATCAGTACTGACTGGTTATGAGATGGTGCGTGTGCTGCTTCAAACAAGGTACAACCATACTAGGATGATATCCTTGAGCTCTATCATGTCTCATTTTGAAGCCTATTTATGTCACGGTGGTATGTGTGTTTAATCAAAATGTTGTGTAAAATCAAGTCACATGTTTTCAGAATGCTACATCAAAATTGTGGCTTTTTATCAACCAAGTTTTATAACAAGAACCAATATCCACTTAATGTGATACATTTTATGCTAATGCAAGTTGATTGGCACTAATTGTTCATTGTTAGTGGTGACAAGAATTTATGACTCAGGCATAAAACAGCTGGTGATGGTGTAAACCTTCTGTGTCATGCTCTGTGTCTCTATATAAAATGCTTGGGGTAGTTTTATTTGTATACTCATTCTTTTTGATCTTTTCTAGTTAGCATGATGTGTCATAAAAACAATTGCATTACTCAGGAATGAAGACGTTCAGGAAACTTAGTTGTGATTGTAAATACGTGAAAAACAAAATGGCTCTGTTGCAGAAACAGGACCTGGCTTAATAACAGAGACCACCGTTAACAGAAGCTGTCTTCTCCTCGTTTGGGATTCATGAATTTGCATACAAGGGGGCTCTAAGGTTGGGTGTGCCACATGGAGTGGAATTCTTTATTATCTGTAGGTATTAACTATTGTGATGGCCACACCAAGTTTACCTTTATATTATAACTGTGCTTTCCAGTGACTGTGGGACTCTTAGAAATTACTGATGTGGTTATTGAATGCAGAGTGCTGTTGACAAATAGTCCTTGATTTCAGTTCACATAGTTCAGCCTCTTATATTATGTCATTGTATAATCTATGGCTCTTTTGGCTTGTGTAATTTTGTACTTTATGTTAACTTGGAAAGATGCTAAAAACAAGACTACGTTTGTATTGAAGTGGATTATTAGAAAGTCAACAGAAACACAATAAAAACTGAAATGGCTGGAAATTGTCAGCATAAACTTATCTGTCATTGAGATCCTCTTATTTTTGCAGGATCAATTGAAACAATTATACTGGGATGTTGGGCACGAAAAGCTTGCCCCCAAAGCCCCAGAAAGCAAGCAGAAAAAACACTGTCATTTTATCACTGGCAACTACCAGAATGCTCACAGCATCAGTACCACCGTAGTTTTAATTCTCTGTTTCTGTTACATGCTAATTCTTTTCTGTTTAGTTTAATGTCAACACACTGCAAGAACGCATTATTTACGGATGTGAAACCATGTCCTTTGGATATGAATTAAATAATATGACTTTGTAATATGCAGGTAAATTATAGATTGGCTTTTTGACTTGTGTTTAGAAGGAAAAAAAGGAATTTTTTTCTGTCTCTTAAAAGAAATAGCTTAACGCCTTTTCCTTTGTTGCATGATGGGGCTTTTGCAGTAATAGGTATATGTGCCAACATAACCAATTCCTAGAAATGCAACAGGCATTTCAGCATTGTTCAGAAGCTCTTATATAATATTTTTAAACAACTAAAAATTTTAGAATTACATTACTGGACAACTTCTCAAGAAAGTTACTCTCTATAATATGGTAGCTATGTTTGCTATCTCTTTCACAATGCTTTTTCACTACGATGCCTTGTTAAAAAGATAACAAATACGACATTGTCAATAGTTCGATTTATTCTGTGCACACAAAGCTGGACTGTCTGGAGGTGACTATTCATGGTCCCAGTAGACTCAGAAACCTTGGAATAGTCTCTTTTATGACAGTGAGATCAATGCTGCTGTTAAAGCTGCTGAATGTGTTTAGGCTATAATAATGTCTGCATCATTATTTCCCAAAAGAACTTCCAAAAGCAGCCTGTATGAGGTATTATTTGGTAAGACTATAGGTTTGGTGGCTTGCTGAATTTAAGGAAAGGGAAGGGGGGAAGCACTTTTTAAATGAAACGTCTAGACTCTTTTCTGTGGGACTCAATTGGCTCTCACCTATTTGTATATTCCTAACGCATATCTCTAGCAGCATCATTTTTCTCAGCTGTCACTTCATGGCAACAAAGCAGCAGCAGCAGTGCCTTAGACGTGGCATTTATAACTACTGGAGCAGCAAAAGAAAACAAGCAGTCATTCCCTATTGTAATGGGTTTGCTTTGCCTTTCTGAAGGAAGAAAGGGGCCTTCAGCTTCTTAAGTATTCTTCCAAGATTAAAGTATGTAGATGTTTCTGTTCTCCACCATTTTGGTATGTTTTCCCTTATGATTTTACACACACCTTACTTGCTTTGTTGTTTTAAAACCTGTTGTACTGTATTATTTTCTAAATACAATAACTCTGTCCACACTGCTTGGTTATGCAGCTCCTTTCATGACCTGCATGGCTGCTGGTCAGACTTGATTGACAGTGTTTCCTCTTAGAGATGTTAAACGTGGATTCACAGCAGCACTCTTATACATCTAAAGTACCTTCTGATGCCAGGCTGAAACTCTTTTTTAAGGAAAAAAAGAAGTCCCAGTAGCATTAATACCATTCATGGTGAGGGGAAGTAAAAATGAAACAGTATTTTGAAATGTGAACTTCTAAAATAGTTTCAGGTGACTGACACATGTCTGCACAAATAAATTCTAACAGAACTCAGTAGATTATGTCCCATACGTGCATTTTTGTAGTTGTTTGTTCCCCCTCTTTAATGTTACAATACTTGTGTCATGAAGCACCTGTAACACTTAATTATGCATAACACTGTGCTGGTTCTGACTGGGGTAGAGTTAATTTTCTTCACAGTAGTTGATACAGGGCTGTGTTTTGGATTTGTGCTGGAGACAGTATTGATAATACAGCAATGTTTTAGATGCTGCTGGGCAGTGCTTATGCAGAGTCAAGGCCTTCTCTTCTCCTCACACCACCCCACCAGCGAGTAGGCTGGGGGTACACAAGAAGTTGGGAGGAGACAGAGCTGGGACAGCTGACCCCAGCTGACCAAAGGGATATGCCATACCATATGACCAGCAATAAAATTAGGAGGAAGGTTGGCAGAGGGGTCGCTGCTTGAGGACTGGCTGGGCATTGGTCACTTGGTGATGAACAACTATTTTCATTTGAATCCCTTGTCTTTCTTGGGTTTTATTTCTCTCTCTTTGTTATTTTCCGTTTCATTGCAATTTATGATAATTATTTTATTTTATTTCAATTATTAAACTGTTCTTATCTTAACCCATGACTTTTCTCACTTTTACCCTTCCAATTGTCTTCCCCCCCATCCCGGTGAGGGGAGAGCGAGCAGCTGTGCGATGCTTAGTTGCCAGCTGGGGTTAAGCCACAACAAATGCTCTATGTAATAATTCATAAAGACTATTCTCTTTAATAGCACATCAAGGATTTATTTTCAGAAAGTGCTAGTATGTATGTTTACGTCTCCATTACAAAAGAATGAAGTAAAAGGAGAGAGTAGATGATAATTCTTACGAGGAACACTTTGATTTGCTGGTAAACACAGGGTAATGATGGTAATGCAATTTTTCACTGGAATAAAAGCTCTTTTCCCTGCATCTTCCCTCAACAAAACCCAGACACTCTTTTCAACCAAGACTATTCCAGGAGATTGTGTCAGTAACTTTTGAATTGGTTTAAAAAAAAAAAATCTCTTCTATGAAGAGAGGGTAATACTTCTGTGGCTCAAATAATTCTTTTGTATGGTTTCACTTTCATGAAGATGTGTGAATTCTAGCTTGATTTCATCAAAGGGAAAGGTTTTGATTCTGCTACCAAAAAACACTAGTGGACTGCTGCATACCACACAGATGTTACTAATTTCAAGGATCAGGTGTACCATGAAACCGTCAGATGAGTTTGGGATTGCAGTAGAATATCAAACACAATACAATGGCAGGATGAGTATATGTATGTCAGCATAGGGTATTTTTATAGATAGGAAATAAGTCTTGGAAGGACTCTTCTCTCTCCTCGTCCTTTTTTCTTTCCTGTCCTTGAAATACAGAACATCTTGGTTAATGGACTGTAAAGTGGATGTGTCCTGCAGGGCAATTTTTTACCTGAGGGGACTGAAGAGCAGTAGGTGTTGTTTGGACTATGAATTAAGCATTTCCCATTTGGTGAGCAGATAACCAGAACACTTGATCTCCTGACTGCTGGCCACGAGTGCCTGGCCAGCTGACTTGTATTCAAATTGGTCAGTGCTTCTTTTCTTTAAAATAAAGAATTAAAAAACCAAAACATAACATGGAAATCTTGTTCAGAAAATAAATAAATAAAAGCATCCTCATTAACCCCATTGGTGGGGTATTAATTTTTGTTTGGCTTTGCTAAACTGTGATTTTGTAAAATGGACCTAATAAATGGTGATAATGTATACCGTGTCTAACAGAGATTGCTCTTTCAGTTTCTGCTGAAGTGGAACACTGGCAGTTTAACTAGGCTGAGAGGAACAGTGATTTACTTGTGTGCTTCCAGAGCAGGGAAGACTTCATGTGAAGAACAAGATGCAAAGCTGGTAAAGGCATATTAGGAAAAAGTGGTACCATGGCTTGAGGAGAGGCATATTAGCTAACACAAGGAAAAACTGATAAGATTGCTTGAGGAGAGACAGTGTTCTGGGTGCTGGCACCTGGGCTTAATTAGTCCTGTTACAGAAGCACACATGATGGGACAGAAAGTGAATTACAAAAAATAGTGTGCAAAATAATTAGGTTCTTGGTCTTCTGTCAATGTTGATTTGCTACACTAGGCAACCTTAGGAGACCAGGACTCCCATCCCTCTCACTGGTTATTGTTGTCTTGGAAAGCATTGGTCGCATGAACTGGCTCATGACCCCAGCTTCTCGGACTGAAAGGTGCAGAGAATGGTTGCAAAACACCTGAACCAATAGTGTGTGTGTGGATGGGACGTACCATGTCTGTATGTTGTGAGCTCATGCCATAATGATTTCTCACCATCTCCTGAGAAGGTTTTAAGATGAAGGTATGGTCTTTCCTTAATTCGGGTGAGCTCATTCATTTTATCCTAACTGACCAAAAGTTTATTTGTTTTCAGTAGGATGTTTCCTTAGACTGATTTGCTTCACCACAAAAGGGTGGTGTTTTTGTGCTTGTTTTTTTTTTACCTCCAGTGAAGAAGACAAGGTCAAAGGGATTGAAGTAGATTTTAACTATGGTATGTAGTTCTGGCTGGTGTCGTATTGGTGTGATATTCTTTTAAGGTGTTTGCTTTTGTTGTTTGTTTTTTGTTGGGTTGTTGTTTTTTTTTGAGAAAAGGTGGTTCATAAATACCTGCAAATAAGTAGGAAAAAAAATGCCTCTATTCTCAGATGCTTTAGAAGAGAATGAAAAGTGTTTGGTGAATTCCCCACAGATTGTCAGAGTTTAAATAGAAAGGAAACGTCCATTAACCAAAAAGCATTCAGTTTACTGTCTCAAACTGGAGGAATAACTCAACATCAAAATGAGCAATAGACAAAATGATTCATTCTGTAATACACAGTCAAATAACCTGAGCAACATATGCTCTTCCTTCATTCCCCACCCACCCCCTTTTTTTTGAAGGAGAGAAGAAAAAAAGGTTTAGACTGTACATGTGTTGGTGCTCTGGTATCCAGGTTACAGGAACTTATTTATAGCTGGGTTCAGAAGTTGCATTGCTGTCCTAAGATGGTTTCTTTCGTTAACATTTGTCACTACTGAAGTAACATGTTTAGCTTCATCATTAAAGTGGAAGTACCACATTAAAAAAAAAAAAAATCTTTGAGTTGCCTGTTTACCATTAAACACTGAGTAAGTCTGAACAGCTACCTTGGAAATAATTAGGTCTTACAGGTTTATTCAAATGACAAGTTAATGCTTCAAAAATCTTTTGAGGGAGAGCTTAAATTATGTTTATCAAAGAAGTAAAAGACTAGAGCAATATAGTTCTGTATACTGCGCACGTATGATTTTTTTGAAAGCTCTTACTAGACTGCTGCCATAGGGGAGAGTGGATTTCTACCAGATTTTATAGTAAATCTGATCTGGAAAAACAGAGTTGTTTGTTTTTAACAGTGATAATGTGATCGGTGCATTATTATTGATATCTCGTAAATCTCCTTACAGACACGTACTTCATACACTCGTCAACATTGTCTTAGAAGTCTAACACGTAAGGGACCTTTTGAAGATGTTAAAGCAAGCAGTACAGTACTGAAATCTTGGGAGCATCAGTAAATTTGAGAGTAAAAATATTCTATTCTATTTTTCTTAAACTTCATTAAACCTCCTTATTAAAACACTTTACAAGCAGCACAGTGAATAAGACAGACTGATGCATGTTGCTATAATTCTGGTAAACCAGAAAGTCCATGTGTGTTGGATCCACACAGTTTCAATAAGTATATACCTGGATACTTTATTTATTTTTTTTATCCTTGAGGGATGTTTGTTCAACATATAGTTAATTGTGATGGATAAAAACAAAAGTATTTTTCAAGCCAGAGTATATCTATATTAGAGGCTTTTCACGTAGCCACTTGTAAGTTTAGATTGGAAAAAAGCTTTCATTTGCAATACAGGAGCATTCTGGCTTGATCCTACAGGAAGGCTGATATTAGCTGTTTGTTTTGCATCATCTCTTTTTCTGTCAAAAGAATCACAGTTATCTTCAGAATTATGTGTCATACTGCGTGAAGAGGAGAGCCTAGAATTATTGATTGGTGTTTATTGTAGAGATTAGGACAGACAGAAAGGTGTTTACTCATTTGAAGAGTGTGCTGGTTCGCTGAGCTCCTTCTATCTCATAGGAATTCTGTCACACTTGGGTAAAGACGTGGGTTGATTCATGTATAGTCACCGTAAACAGCATTATGGCTCTGGATTTTATCATCACTTGATGGCATGCTCATATTCCTCTGAGAGCTACCTGCACGTAGACAAACTGAATATGCAGCCATAGTAAAAAGCAAGATTTTAAAATGGCTTTGCACTTTTTAAGGGGAGACACCTTCTGGGTACTATATCCTTGAAGCTTGCGCTGATGTCATGTAAAGTTGTTCGTAAAAGTCTGTGATAATTGTGTACATCTGGGAATGGCTGTGGTTACATTTGCTTTTCTTACAGTAGGGCAGGTAGATCTTAAAAAAATGTGTCTTTTGGGGACAGTGCATGGGTGAGAAAATGAGGTATTTACTTCTCTAAGCTTACCTTGTGGATTAACCTCAATCTTTTTTTCAGCAATAGAGCAGGGAGAATGATTTTGTTCTTTTATAACAGATGGTATGAGTAGTTTATTTTATGATGCAAGTTTTAAGTTATTTTGTAATACTGTAATCCCTCTTCCAGCTTAAGAGATGGAGTGGTATACAACAACCTAGTAGGTAATCAAGAACCTGGCATTTGGGATTGCTGAAGGCCAATGAAGCTTAAAACGTTCACATTTGACTTGTTGATGGTAAATACTAAAATGGAAATAATAATGGCCAGGGGTCTTTACCAGTAAATTGACCTAAATTTTCTGAAAAAGGTAGGAGACTCCAAATTTAATGTGTCACGTTAAAAGCATGTTTGACTGCATTAGTCTGCACTGCGAGTTCATAAAGTAAGTAGACTAAAGGTAGGATGGGTGGAAGTGTGGGGGAGTACTGCAAGTTATTTATTTTGATCCAGAATTCCTCAACCACATCTGACAAGAAAATTCTGTCTGAAAGCTTACTCAGCAATTTTAGAATACTGCTTTTACCAGAAATTCCTTTGTCTCTTCATTGTTTTTAGTTGGAATTAATTTCTTATGATTTGGGCCTGGGTCCTGCAAAAGTGGACTTATGTTTGTTTGATTTTCTGCAATTTGAGAGAATTTTCTTTAGCTGTGTAATTGAGGGGCTGCTGAACCAGTAAAACCAAGATTAAATGTTTGCTTATGGGATAGTAAAACTAGTGTGAAGAAAGTTCACTTTTCAGCAAGAAAAAACAGTTATTTCCTCAGCAATAGATCAGACTGCATAGGGGGGTGATGACGAGGGAGATCCAGCAAGCCAAGGTCTTTGTGTTTTGGGAAAGCAAATGAAGTCAGTAATTTTATTGTAGATGAAGAAGAAGTGTTTTGTAATTTCATCCCAGAAGCTTGAAAACGATGCATCCTTCCTGATTTTCTTTTAAGGTGCGTGTTCAAATGTATGGGATGTATCAGACGGTGAGTGAGGATCTTGGCTTACAGAGCCACGTCTGAAATTGCCAAAATGACATATCAATTCATATAAAGACTTCACAGTTAACCACTGGTGTCCAATTAATATCGCTATGATAAACTCAGGAGCAGGAAGGCTGATTTTTAGTGCATTTAGCCAAAAGGAGCCATGAGGTTACTGAGGTTACAGTGCTCCTGATTAATCTGTATGACCTTCGGTTGCTGTTCATGATCTTTTCATTCCTAAGAGTGGTTGGTTTACTGGACTTCAGCATTTACCTGCCTTGGAATAGCATCCTATATCCTATGAGGTAGTGCTTTGCTCCGATTCAAGTAACTCTTCACTGGAATTTTCAGTACATTCTGTTGGACTGCCTCCATTCAGTGACCTTTTTTCCTCTCTCATTTGGAGACTTCATCAGCTGTAAAGGCTGGAATTAGCATTTTCTGCAAAAACAACAACAAAAAACCTGTTTGTGTCTTTAAATTTTAAACCCTTTTTTTTTTTTTCTTTGCATATTTAGTATTGGTGAGAATGGTGTCAGAGTTAGCAAAGATAGGCTTTGTGTGACTTTTTTTTTTCCCCAGCAGATGTCAGAAATTAAGAAAAAGGTTTATCTTATGATAATCCAGTGATTTTTAATGAGAATACAGTAATTTTAAAATGGTTGAGACTGAACACATCAAAATACTTATGAGGACCTTTCCTGAAATATTCTCCAGCATTTTAGTCTCAACATTCTTTATCGATAAATCTTTATCGATCATCCTGTGGTAAGTCCTACTTATTCTTATTAAAATATTGAACACATTATTATTAACACTATATGGAAGTCCCTAAGAGATCTGTGTTGTAAAATGTGAGGCCTCTGTCTGCACCCATTCATGTGGGTACAACACAATTTATTAAGTACAACACTTTGCAGCCTAAACGGTCTGACTAGTTTAGCAGTTTGCTTCTGTAATCACAACAGACAGGAAACTGTGCCTCATATTTCATATTGCATAAGTTACACTTGGACTGTTTTTTTAATGTTTTAAAGTGACTTTTCTGCTGTAACCTAGTATCATTAAAATGTTTTGGAATATTTCTTCTACTCAAGCACTGTTGCACATATTTCCCACTGAGTAAAACTGGTGAGATTTTTATGGCTTTTACTCTTAAAATTACATACATTGGAAAACATAAGTCTCCCCTAACCTTTAGCTATATGAAAGCTCTTATCTGTCTGAAGCCAGTTGCCTGGCTACTGTATGGGCAAGGGGGATGTATAGGCACCTGCAGAGAGTCATTCCTGCCTTCGTTAGGACTTCGTTAGGATTTGCTGTCTGGGGACATGTAGTTGTCTAGCTTTGGCTACGCTTGATTTATTAGATAATTAAACTTAGATGAAACAAAATCTTACACATGATTTTTATTTACTTTTGCTCAACAACAACAAAAAAGTCTTCATCCAACTTTGCCTTTAATTGCAGGTCTAGCCTTTAATTGCAGGATAATTGTTAATAGTGCTTGTCTCTTTCAGTGACCCAAATACTTGGACAAACCGTAAATATTGTATAGTAAGACAGGACTTGTAAAATACATTGTCTGATTTCAAGCATCTGCATGTAGGTAGGAAAGTAGCATTGACCTGATTTTCAGAACTAGAGCACTGCTGGTTGTGCCAACAAAAATAGAGCATGCTGACACTTTCTCAGAAACTGGTGTTCAGCAGATGATCTCCAAACTCATGGTCTGAGGTATGTGGTGTTAGGGGATTGCTTTTCATTTTTTGATTTCTGAAGTTATTGTTCCAACTTGATAATATTAGGCATTCTATTACATGGAGGAAGACATGTTCTGCTTTTACTCTTGTTCTGCCTGTATGCTCAGAGCAAGAATAGAGAGGTGGCCTGTAGTTTTTTGTGTCTTGTGAAATTTATAGTTAAATGAGTTTTCCAGGCAAAAAGCTTTCTGTTAGTACTAAGGTGTTAGTACTAAGTCTACCCCCTCATGACTGGAAGATGTGTTGGTAATCAGTTCAAGATAAAAATACAGCTAGTATTCTTGAAAATGCTTTTAGTCAATTTTAAAACCTTGTTTTTATAATAGGGTATTGCTCAGTTGAAAGCATGTTCAGGTACATGGGGTTACTTTATTTGCAGGTGAATATTTAAAAGCAGAATTCATAAAGTAGCTTTACTTTGTGTAAAGAAGATCTTTTATTCAGCGAATTCTAACAAAAATTTATACAGGCCATCGAAGAATAGATTGTCCACTGGGAAGCTGCTAATTGCCTATAAGGAAGAGATATGATGCACTACAGAGGTATTGCAGCTTGTGCAGTCATCTCTCCTAGACCTGTTATTGACTGAGGGTAACAACGCGTCCATTTCAGATAGCAGACCTGGTCAGCATTTCTAACCTGTTAGTTGTGAAGCTATTGAACATGGCCTCATAGCCTGGGAAATGAAAGAACATTAAAACAAGCCAAAAGCTTTGATCAGCATCACGATTTCTAATCATTCATATTTAGTTGGAAGATTTTATTGGCAAAACCAGATTTTGGACTCCTTATTGCCTTATGGAAGAAAGCAATTCATCTTAATACCAGTTTTCTCCCAGTGACACAGGCTAACCAGACTGACTGTCAGGAAGCGTGTATAAATGTGCTAGATTTAAAGCAAATAATGGTTGTCGTCTTCCCTTTATTCCTTTGTCTTCATTTAAGAGAGACAAGTGTGTGTTCTGAAAAACGGATCCATGTGTGATGTTACAAGCAGCATGGTATGTTCAGAAAACATTATGGGTTTAAATGAACCTTTTTTTAAATGTTGCTGTTGTGCAAATATCTAACAAGAGAAGGTACACACAACACTTGAAAATACAATGTGAGCCATCATGCTAAGTTTCCTATTTATAGAAATTCCTTAGTGATCGACTCTTTGTAATTAATGTAATAATTGTAGATGCTGAACTGTTACTGTCTTCTGTTTGGAATGGGCCAGGATTGCTGTGTTGGATGCAAATGAGTGGTTTTGTGTATGAGTCTTTTGGGTTACACAGGGGTAGCCCATTAATTACATGAATGGCTATATACTCACTGTAATATAAGGTACAGAGAATAGAGTTGAGGACTCCAGAGGCATAGAACCTTAGGAGCTTTGGTCCACAACAAAAGTCATTACAGTGCATTTTTAAAGGCAATATGTTTAAAACTGGCTGTGCAAGTTACAGGTTCATAAGAGAAGCCCCATAATTCATCCTACTAAGCACATCCTGTTGCTGACAGTGCACAAAAGACTAGTTTTACTGTGCAACAGCAAGTTCACCCAGAGATAACAAGTTGACAATATTCTAAAAGTATGAAGGAGAATTTAAATTAAAATAAAGGTCAGCTGTATATATTTTAGCTTTAAAAAATAATCAAAGGACAAAAAGATTGAATAGGCCATGTGAAGATAAGATTGCTGGCATGGTAGGAAATAAAGAGAAGGGAAAGAAAGAGAGAGGTGAACTTTTAACCCAACTGTGGATAAATGAAATTTGCGTCCTTCAAAAGCAAAGCACTGCCAGAAAGATTACCCCAGCTAACAACCGAGCATGTCTTTAATGAGATCAAGGAATCAAATCTCTGGCAGAGCAGGGTAAGAAATAAGAAAGCACCTCTCTGATCAATGCACCCGTATCTTGTTTGTATTGTAAAACTACCTACCGTTGTATCTCCTTTGGTGTTATAGCAATAAAATTAATTGAACCTTTTTGCAATGACATTTTTACCTTTAGAAATTGTATTTTAGAATTCTAAAGTATGTTTTGTATTTGCTTCAGGCAACCCAAGTTGACAAAGAAATTCTCACAGTTTACCTGATTTCAAAGTCTAAGTGTTTATCTTGGAAGAATAATGATGCTAAAGACTGTCTTACATCTTCAGCAGGATCTTGAGTGTCAGTGGTCCCCAAATGCTTTTGTTTGGAACCATATTACTTAATGCTTTTCATCTGTATGAGAGAAATTAGGCAAAAATAAGTGAATGTTGCAAATAAGTGAAAGATGCAAAGTTACTTAAAACAAAAAAAGTCCTTTCCCCACAAAACAACACTGGAAAACCTCCAAATTTCTAAAATCTGGAGCCAGGATAAAATATTGTGATATACACATGCAATGTGTTTGAAACACTGTAACTGACTTTAAAAGATTAGGTAGGCAATAAAAGGAAAATCATTGCCTGCATGATTTAAAATGAAACTAGAGGCAGTACAGTGTTTGGTACTTCTCTAGTTTACATTTGTCATCCCTGCAAATTCTGAAAAACATTCAAATGCTTTTCAGATTTGAGGTGACAGGGTAATATGCTTCTTCCCATTGGAAGTGAGCAAAACAATGTAATTTCACCCTGTATATCTGCTGACTAGTAAAGACATTGTTTCTGGCTTAAGCGAGCTAGGTATCTGTGATGCTAAAATGATTCATTATAGAAATGGATTTTAAATTGCTATATACAGTGAAGTCATCTTCTCTAACCCAGAACCATTCAGTACTATCAAAGAAAGGTAATGTTCTTCTGGGTTGAAAAGAATATATATACTCAATTTTTTTCATATAATACTTATATGTCATGCTGGAAGGTCTTACTTCTGAATACTGTTTGACTGAGAAGTTTTCTTCCTATGTTTGAGACATACCGACGTTTTTTCTCCTAGTAAAAATGTTAGATGAGACATTAGGAGAAGAGTGTGAAATAGCAAAACTGATTTATGACTCTTGTTATCTGACATGACTTTAACCTTTTTGGATTTTTGTGTGACAATTTACTACGTTAGAAAATAATTCTTTAATTTTTATGTCAGAGAAACCTACACAACTGCCAGATCTCTCAAACATTCCAGGACAAGTTCTCCCATTTCATTTTTTTTTTTAACCTTTTTGGGTATATAGGGAATATTTCTTTTATACATACAGATATGTGTGTTTGGACTTTCAAAGAACACTTGGTCAGGGATATAAAAAAGAATAAAGATAAAATCTGGGCCAAGAGGTTTTAGAGGTTTCTTCTCTCAAGTAACAGCCCTTAAAGGACTTCTAAGGGACAAAGACAGCAAAGCACAGCAAAGTAACATTTTAAATCTTGAAAATTTTGTCCATGTTTTGCCTGTTCACTCTGCTATTAGTTTATTTCTAGTTAAGATTCATGTGACTGTTGAGGGAGTCTGCGTTTGAATAAAAGAGGTGAACAGGGCTGTGAGCTTTAATAATCTCCCTTTTATAAACGTGTATCTTTTTTAGACAGAAATTGCATTAATTTATCAGGCCTGCCTATTTTTAGAGGTGGTCACCTGATCTCCAAAAGCATCCTGTCACTTTTGGAGATGGTAGGCTGGCTCCCCTTGCTCTTTGGGGCGGTGAGGCTGACTGAGCAATAGTGCCTTTGCAGCAACGGCCTTGCCCTCGTGTGCCATCCTGGCTCAGCCCTCTACGTTTGCATCCTTTCGTCTTTCTCCATGTGCTTCTCTCATTTTCCCTGAAGAATTCTCCTTACCCACGTTTAGCACAAGAAGGAGCTGTGTTTCTGCTTCTTCTGGAAGCTGAAGGAAAGGCACTGTAGAATACTTTCATTTCCAGTATTTCCTTAACTCAAAGAAGAAGGAGAATCACTTTTCAGTCTGGTCATAAGGAAAATGAATAAATACAAATGGTCCCCAGATTCAGGAAATAAATACCTGCTTTTCATCAGTCTCTCTGTGCAGAGCCAGGACTGGTTCAGGACTGAAGGTCTGCAGGATACATACTTCTGTACTGTTATGCTCCTGCTTCACAGCAGGGCCAAATCACTGTTGCTAGAGGTTATTCCTGTAGTCAGGTAGTGCTTCTTCACAGGTTTCTCTCATTCCCAGAATGAGTTTTGAAGCTGAGACATTGTCATCTTTAGTACTACGTTACCCCTTTTAATTATGAGTAGCAGACCGGTCACAGGTACAGATGATTGCTTCCTTCAGTCCCTGGACTTTTCAAATGCCTGTGGATAGCACTGGTCAGCTCTGTTCCCATTCATGTGTGAAAAGTCTCAGCTTCCCCCCTGCCTCTGCTTGCATGGTATGTTATGGTTACTCAAGGACCTGTTCAGATTTAGTCACTGGTCCAAGATCTTGTCTGACATCTCAGCGTTGCCCATTTGAGATGCTTGAGGCGTCTTTCGGAGCCATGCTCAGAATTGCTACTTAATTCATTTCAAATTGAAAGTGGCCTTCTCAGCTGAGATCATTTCAGCCAGAGAATGAGTCAGCTGCAGGTTTTTATGGCTGATTATTCCTGTGTGATAATGTCTCATAGCAACAAAGCGATGCTGAGCCCTTGCTGCAAGTTGACTCCCAAATGGTCTTAAAACTCTAATTGAATCTGTAAGTAGAGCTTTTCTTTTTTTTTTTCCCTTTCAGCCTTGCTGTTTGTAGGGAGATGAGAAGTTGTGCTCACTGCATGTTGCCAAAGCCATTTCACCGCTGAGATTAAACCTGGTTTTCTGTTCTGCCTGTAGTTCCAAAGGCCAAAGTACTGACTCTCAGAAAAAAAATAAGAGAATAAGTGAATAACAGTCTTTGTTGCTCTACTACCATTTTTGCTGGGGTTTCTTTCTTCTCTTAGCTCAGAATTCAATTGAGAACCTCTTTCTGATTCAAATGTGATGTTTTTTGAGATGTCCCAGACTTTGTCAAGCAGTAGGCATTGGATTACGCTGATAGAAGATGTTGTTTTGAAGAACAACACTGGACCGATGCAGCTGTGTGTATCCTAATGGTAGGAGAGTCACTGCTTTTTAGTCTTTGTGTTGGGACTCACATTCTTGCTCACATTCTCCGCTGATAGAAGGACTCCATAGAATCACTTGCTGCCACTGTGGAGAGCACAGCTTGTTCCTCCTCTCTTCCACTCTCTTTCCTCCCACCTCTCTTCTGGAGTCTGCACCTTTCCATGGGTTTTGCGTGCCTTAAGAATCTAAGCAGTTCTGGAAGCATTTCTTAGGCTGCTTTTATGTGAGTGCGTGGAAAGCTAAAGCTGGGAGGTGTGTTATTGCTGAAAAACTCAATTGCATGCATGTGACCTACAAAGGGATCTGCATTAACTGCAGTATTTTGTCTCCAAAGTGATTTTTTGCTCAGTTAAAGGTTCTCTTCTTGAACGGACCAGTTGCGTTCCCAACAAGTTGAAGCAGGACAGCAGCTAAGGCTAAACTCTGGGCTGTGCTCTGTTGCACAGATCTGCCATGGCCATAAAAGTTGACGTGAGAATTGCGTGGCTAGATTCCAGCAGCTTTAAGGAAGAGCTCTTTTATAGCAAGGGCAGGTACTGGAGTTCCAAAGCAGAGAAAATCGTATGTAATTTTGTGAATACCCATTCACAGAAAAGAAAGATAAAGTGGGCTTGAGGATGTATGGGTTGTTTTTTGGTTTTGTTTTTGTGTTTTTAAAGCTACAGTTTTTATGCAAGCTTTTCGGGAGTTGGCAGCGTATCCAAACACCTGCTGCAATGTTTAATTAGAATACTCCAGCTGAATGGAAAGCTTTTCTTCTGACCTTTATTGAAAAGCAAAAGATTATTTGACGTCACATTGTTCTGATGAAAAAAACCCTCTAGTTTTTACAGGAAAAATGCAGGTGATCAGTTTCCAGTATGAAAGTTGTTAATTTATTTTTTTCCCTACAGAATTGTTTCAGATAAGCTAGTTTTATTGTACCCATTTCTATTAATTTGTTTTGATTAAAGTTGCACAAGAATAGAGGTAACAATTAATCTGCATCTTAATGTGTGATATATTGCAATACCATTACTTTTCTCTGATGAGTCATGGATGTGACATTTTGTTCATTATTTAACATGGTATGATTCACTTTTTGGCCAAGATTAAAGAATGTGCCGTGTCCTACAGAATTTACTTGCTGCTTCATACAGAAGTAGAGTAAAACTTGCCACTTCCAGTAGGGTGAATACACAGAATAAAGCTATGCGTTAACACTAGATTTGTGACTCATTCAATGAAGATGCATTTGTGATGAAATATTCTGGTTTGGTTTAGATGTGTTTATTCAGGTACTGTTTTTATCTTGGTGTTGTGAGGTGAACAGATTTTTCAGCAAGAATAATGTTCTCGTGAATCAGCTTTGAAAGCATCATAAAACAGTCATGTGTAAAGCCAGGTAGTTGTGGGAGAAATAAGCAAATACCTGTAAGTACAGTGCAATACATTTAGTCAGATAACGTGTTATTCACAGTTAAAGGTAAAACCTTAGGTGTATATCATCTTTGAAGAATAACTGTCTGAAATATTGCTCTTAAAACTAAACCCTAGTTACTTTTTGTGTTACTTGCTGTCAAGGTGACAGACAAAAATGTCAACTTCGATGTTTAAAATATTTTAAATTGGAATATAGATGCAACATCACCTTTTCCTAGCATGAAGTGAAGAAAAATGTCAGGTTTACAAGTCTGTTAATTGTCTCACATTCTCTGGAACTAACATACAGTTGTGGGAAAACCATTGGCATGCATTAAAGTATAGTGGCTTTACTTTCATATGTGTACATTTTGATATCTTTGCTAAGTCTGTCCAAAACTCAATTGGGAGTTTTATACCTGTCCACTTTGACTTACACTAGAACAAGTGAGGTTTGGTTGAGGCAGGAGCAAGGAGTTCTCAAAATCTGTGATGCCTGCAGTAGGTGGCAATTTGTTTATCATTGAACTGACTTACAGTAGCTTCAAATTCCTGGCAGAAATAATTCCTCATATCTTCTTGCTAATCCTAGCGCATTCAGTTGGGTAACTGAGGAGGAATTTCTGAGTCCTGACAAACGGAATTCCTTACAATGCAATGTAATTACAACGGCATGAGCTGTAACCTGCTTGCATCTTTTTTCATAGAGAAAAATGTGTGGATTAAAGGTGGAAAGAAGTATAAGTTTTGAGGATTGATTAATAAAAATAGGAAACCTTTTTTTTTTCCTTTCTTGATGTGGAACATGAGGGCATTTTGACAATAAACTATACCTGTCAGAAGGGGAGCCAATATGTAATGTTAGCAATCAGCTAAGAGGTACTTCATATGGCTTGGTATTAATCATGCTGTCAATGTTAATTCCATGGGCACCCTTCTTTCCACTTTTCACTCAGAATTTATTTCAGAGCATGATCAAAGCTCTGCTGTTCATTACATTCAGCATTAGCTAATTTGGCTTTTGGCAACTCTTATCCCAGTTCCTATTAAACACTAGCCATAAATTGAGATAAGGGTTGTGCCAAAACATTTCAGGATTATCAAATGGTAACATAAAGATGGGTGCCTTATCGTGCTCCTTTCAAGACTGTTGGGTTACTGCAAAATTAACCATTAGCAAATACTTAGAAGCCCTCCGACAAATCTGTACCCACAGTGCTTTTTTTTCATGTCTTTTGAATTGTCAACAGAATGAAACAAATGCGAGAAAAATCATGTCAGAACATTTCTGAAAGGCTCATTTGTGTATGTTGTGTTGTTATAGAGACTTCTATAGACACAGTTTTGCAAGTGTGCTGTATCATAAAATATTTTGGGTCATAGAATCTGCTGTGTTTATAAAACAAGGTTATTAGGGTAACTGTTTTTTCCCCAAGCTGCAGTCAGTCAGAAGTCTGCGTACAAGATTGTTATCAGAAGTTCTTTTATTTAGAATTTTTTCTTTCAGCAGGTGTTTCTAGAACCTGCTGATTGTTTAATTTGTGTGATAGACCTAAAATGTGAATTTGTCTGGAGAGATGGGAAAGTGTTGCTTGGGTATATAAAAAAATCACTGTACCTTACCAGCACTCTCCCCTCTTTTTTTGGTGCTTCAACATCTTAAAAAGTACTTAACTCAGAGAAAGTCCTGAAAAAGTATTCTGAAAGTAGGCTTAAATAAAACAGAGTAAAATATCTATAAAAAGCCTTGAACAGATATGTAAGTGCTGAGAAACAGAAAACTCGTGGCTTTCTTGCAGCATTAGATAAGTCTGTGACAAAATTTCTATAGATTTCCGGGCTGCTTCACATCTTAATTGCTATTGTTGGAGAAAATTATGGAGGACAGTTGGGCATCTACATTTTTTCAAAAAGACTAATAAAACCAGATACTGCTTCAGTTCATTAGTGACTGAATATGATGTATAACAGCTGTGGTTTAAACATTAGTAAGAAATAATCTATACATAATTACAAAATTTGTTTTCAAAGAATATTGAATTACTAGGAAGTAGAACGGTTCCTTAGGATGAAAAAATTGTCACGACTATGCAATTGATCAGATTACTTATGCTTTCAACTTTATTAGTGTATGTATTGGTAGAATATTTATTTGTTTAACAGATTGCCCCTGATGACTTGTGTTCAAAGTTGAATCTGATTTAAATACTTCCTAAAGCTTTCCAAGAGGAGAACTAAGATTCAGAAGTAGTACTGGCTGGCTTTGCTTGCTTTCCAACTGGTCTTATAGAGCGTTTTTGAAAACAGAAGGAAAGTGCAAAAATATGTAAGGGCAGAAGACACCAGCTCCATCACTAAGAGCTGATGTTTGCAATATTTTACTTTATTTTTTGCGCTGTTGTTGCAGTTACTTCCTGGAAACGTGAGCAGAGAAACTGCTTCCTTAGAGATTATCTTTACCTTTTTTAATCTTTTATGTTATCTTATATGTTAGTCTCTTGCTCAAGAGTGCTGGTCTAGAAATGGCTTTTTCCCAGTAGTGATAGGATATGAAGCAATTGTAGTATTTAGAATAAATTTGCTGCTTCTCAAAGAAACCAATTCCGTAGCCTTGAGCCATAAGGCTGAGACTTAACTGGAAGGAGGGATGTATCAGTGCTGTTAATGTATGTGTCACTAATAAAACAACCCCCTATTCTCATGCTGTAGCTTAATATTTAGTTTCATGATTGAAATATACCTCAAAACTGCATATTAAAGCCTGGCATCTTTTTCAGCATAAATTTCTACTTGTGAGGTTTTATAGCGGATTGGTAATAAAAATACAATCCAGGATTTCTGCACTAATTAAAAACATTTCAGAAGTGTAAATTTAAGGCGACTCTGTGCAAGCCAGCATTCATTTCTTCAGACGGGTGAATTTAGAACATCACATCCCTCCACCCCCAGGAAAAGAAAATACATGTTGTGATTCGGGTGTTGAATTTGAAGACCCAGATTCAGCAAATGACCTGGGCATTATTTTTTAATCTACTTTTAAGCCTGGGCTTAAATGTTTTTTCTGAACATAGATATATTTATAGATATGCTTAAAACTAAACATGAGCTTAATACTCTGTTGAGCGGGGCTAGATGTCACAAACGTCCTGGTACGGTCCATAGGAGATCGGTGATCTGCTCTTACCCTTCTGATGGTCTGCGAGGGGTTCTGTTGGAAATGTAGCTACCCTTTTCCTTGGGCAGCCCTTGTGGGTGTGTGTTTGTGTGTGCTTGTCATCCCAGAGGAAGAAGCAGACGTTCTGCTACAAATTATAAATGGACCGGATAATGCTGTCTCTGCTTACGCTTTCTGACATGTTTTGTAATGAGCTTCTGGTTAGTTGAATCTCTCTCAGCCACATTTTAATGGAGCAGGATGAATCTCTTCCCCTGGATGGGGTTTTTACAGATTGAAGTTTTGAGTCTTTGCATTTTTACATAAATGCCTTCCTCCTTTTAAGACAGGAGAAAATATATAAACATAAAAATACTGTAAATACAAATATATAAGAATAAGATTGCTGTTGTGTTGAGAAAGCACATTGTATATGTGCTCTGAAGCAGCAATGTGAAGGTTGGCAGAAGGCTGACTCTGATCTAACGGATGTGCTTTACGATGCTCCTGTGAGAAAACTGCCCAAACTTGGCAAAGGTGTAAGTTTCTGAAACATCTTTGTTTTTTGGCCTTTGTAGAGGTTTAAAAGAGAGCAGCATGAACGTTTCACCTGTACTGAGCATATTGCAGCTGAGAGCTGAGACAGACCTCACTGTGCTGGAGCAGCAAGAGGCTGTGACTCTGAGGCAGGAAGGCTGCTCCTTCCTCTGAGTGTTTCCCTGGAGTTTCTTTCCCTCTGGAGTTTCTTTCCCTCTGGAGTTTCTTTCCCTCTGGAGTTTCTTTCCCTGGAGTTATGCTGGTTGGGGGATAAATGGGGTGGATGGGGCACGCCGGTGGTGGCAGGCATCTGGGCTGCAAGTGTGTGTCTGTGTGTGACCAAGTCTCAAGCTGAAGGGGAGATGTGAAGAAGCCTTGAAATAGGACCAACATGAAATAACTTTTTTATCGTTTCCCTCCATCCCCGGCCCCGGCCCCCAAGGATTTTGGACATGCCTGTGGATAAAATTCAATTTTGAAAGGAATGTCAGAGGTTTTTACTATGGCAGATTACATTCCCATTTTACAAAAATTCCATAATAATATATGGGATATGAGGTTTTAAAAGCAGCATTTATCAGAGTACTAGAAGAAAGGCCCTTTTTAAAGCCCCTCGGCTGTGATGATTCTGCTCCATTAGCAAGACTCTGTAATGAAGCCAGTTGAGTCTAAAAGAGGGAAGGAAAGTTTGGTCGTGCTTTCTTTTTATGTATATTGCAGAAATATTTGCTCATAAATTTATTTTATTGCTGTCTATTAAAGACAATTTAATTTAATTGAACTTCCTGAGCTTTATGGAAATTTTCCTTTGCCTGTATTGCTCCCTTGACAGAATTATTTTTCACTTCCCCCCCCACCTTTCTTCTACTCTCAGAAAGATGCAAGACCCTCAAAGCCACAAACGGTTGCCACACAAAGGCAGAAACGTGATTATGTTTTTGGTGTGTTCTTAGTGTTTGCTCTGAGCTGAGTTCAGTATGGGAACATGGTGATGCGGAGTCCTAGCAAAGGTTCTGATGATCTCCCTGCCTCCTGCTCTGGAAGCAACATGATCTCTCAGTGATAGTTTCCTTTACCTTTGCAAAGGCATTTTGCAAACCCCAGCCGAGAGCAGAGGTTTCGCAGTGATGGGCTGTGCTCAGGTGTTGCCTTTCGTGTAGGGTTCCTTGTCTGTGCAGAGCTACTAACCAGTGACCAGCTTGTTTCACAGCTTCTAGGCTCGACTGGGTCCAGATTTCTGATTTTAATTGAAAGTTTTTATAAGTATTGGATTCTAAAATAGGCTTTTGATACAAAATTTTATTAAAGTTTCTCCAAGCTGGCGTTTGGCACCCACTTTATCAGCTATCCAGCAACACAGCTACTGCTTATAATCTTTTTTTTTCTTTTTTTTTTTTTTCAGTTGAGTAGATTTTGACAGGAATTGCTGCAGTAAGACCACTATAGAAATCAAATTAGCTGTTCAGAATTCCAGGAATTTAACCCTAATTTGCATTTTGTGTTTTAGAATAGATGAGGTTGGGGACCCACTGCTGCAAAACACAGCTGCTGCTTCTACTCTTGTCGGTGGCTTTGCAGAACAGAATGGTTCTTCTGGCTCTCTAAGCACCTGGCACAAGACCACAAAGAGTTTGATGGCAGTGCATTTATCAAGGGGGAGAGACTCATTGCTTTTTCTCTCTGTGCCTGCTTGGCAGATTGCAGAATAGGAGGGGACGTTGCTGTTGGCATCCGAGAGCTTACAGCTTGTGTGAATGTTATCCTGGGCTTTGCTCGCAGTGAAATAGTCCTCTTGTCATCCTGAAGGGCATGTTCTTGGAAACAGCGATGCTTTTTAATGGTTGCAGTTAGAAATAATGGTTGGGTTTGTAACCTGATTTAACAAAAAAAAAAAAAACCACCCCAAAATATAAAAACCAAACCCAACTGGTTGGGTTTGTAACCTGATTTAACAAAAAACCCACCCCAAAATATAAAAAACCAAACCCAACCCTATGAAGAAATTTTAGTATTGGACAAATACATCTATACTAGTTGTGTAGCAAATCTGGATAAACTTTTGTATTCTCTTTTTATAATATATTCGTACTAGTGTTAATGGAACTTTATACTACGAGGGAGAATTTTGCTGGCTCTTCTGGTGATTTATCCTGTACACTTAAGATGTTTCTTGTTTGAAAGCAGGTATCTCCTTTTTGTGGATCTGACTTACAGGAATTATACTAAAACAAGATTAAGAAATCAGTATGGAATATGAACAATACACTTTTTCCTTCAATTTCTCTTGAATAACTACTTACATTTCCTTAATCAAATGGCAATTTCAAAATGTGATATAAGCTGTTAATAAAATTAGATACATTTCCTTTTAAAGAGGTTTCATGATCATGTATCCCACATTCATTATTTCTGGCAGTTTCCTTCACAATTTTATTAATATTTCTCCTAATTTGCAAATAGGAACAGCTGGAGAAGTTATCCAAGGGAGGCTGTTGCTCTGATGTCTTTTTTCAGGTTCACTGAGACTTAGGAGCTGGAATTGAACTGAATTTGCAGTCTGTTAAGTCCAACGTGTTTTATGAGGTCACAGTCTTACCCACAGGGACATCCCATGCAGTCACTTTGTGACTGATAAAGCTTTGTTTTGATGGGAGGGAAAAGAACATAAAAGAGATATTCTGAGGGGTCTACCTAACCCAGTCATCTTTTTTTTACAGTGGCCCGTAGTGGGTGCCTAGGAGAGAGGATGACAGTAGGGCAAGCAAAAGTAGCGACTTTCCCCATCTCTACTCCAACTTCTGAGCCCTCTCTGGCTTGAAGGCTTTCTGAATCAAAACTTCTGCCCTCGTGTTTAAGGCCACATCCTTGTGTTTACAGGCTATGAGCTGTGCTAGCATGAAAACTGACTTATTTTCTGACAAACAGCTAGTTTGTGTCAAAAGCGTTTTTCAATACATGTGGGTAGCAGGTAGTCTATTACCAAAAACCCATCCCTGGAGTTCTGCTGAACTGCCGGGCTCTGGTTTAGTTGATACAATAAAACTTTTCACATGGTGAAGCAGTTAAAACACGTTGCCCTTCTAAATCTATTTGTAAAAATACAGTGGTGTCCAGGATAAAATGCAGCATTTTTGTTGGTTTTATTTCTGGTCTCCCTAGATGTCTCTTCTGTTCCTTCCTTACCCCTATCAAAAATGGTAGAAAATTAGCCTCCGTCCTCCATAGTGTTATTTACATTTCCCGGAAAATATTTTGATTTATTTTTTTTCCTTCCTTACCCCTATCAAAAATGGTAGAAACTTAGTCAGTCTCCATCCTCCATAGTGTTATTTACATTTCCCTGAAAATATTTTGATTTATTTTTTTAAAAATTGTTTGGATTTGGAGCTACTTTGAAGTCTCTGTGCAAAGTTACTAACTTGGCTTATGTTTTCAAGGCTCTTCAAGAGGCAGTGGCTGAACAATTACAGTTCCAAACTTTGATTCTTGCTCTTTAATCTGATCAAAAAATAGGATTTTTAAATTTTGTATAGCAAAGTTATATGAACCCCAGTCTGAAGGACTTTGGGCAGCTAGAAGCTACATTTTGTGATGCTGAGTCTTTTTTTCAACTGAAATGTCCATTGTAACTTTCCAAATATATATCCCCATCCAAATCCTTCAGTTTCCACTAGTTCTGTTGGTCGTTTGCGTTAAGTGTAAGATTTTATCCTAATCCTGTTATCTAGTTTTGAGTTACTTCAAATTCGATCTCCTTATTTTCCTGTTTCCAAACCAAAATTGTATCTGTAGATTAGTTATTCCCCTTCAACCTGTGATTCCTTGTAACTCTATTCAACACAGGAGTATTATTTCTCTTATTTTTAATTATCGTTTTCAACATTTTATCTTTTTTCATTTAAGAGATTCCTCCAGTGCTAGCTCTGAGACATCTTTTGTTGTTATGTATTTCTGTTGTATTATTGTACTGTGTATATATATTGTACTGTATATATAGATACACAATATATATTGTAATGTATTATTGTTGGTTTTTTGTTTCTTGGGTTATGTATTTCTGTTGTATTATTGTACTGTATATATATATTGTACTGTATATATATACAATATATATTGTAATGTATTATTGTTGATTTTTTGCTTGTTGGTTTTTTTTGCAAGAAAAGTTCCTTAGCAGCAAACACTGAGTGGGAAAACAAAATTTGTGTGAGAGAATGTTTTAGTGTTGACATAATTTTTTTTATTTTTTTTTAATACTGTGGTATTACCCATTGCATTACACAGTGGACATGCTAGTTGCTTCATTAGCATCTTAATCTGTGCTCAGGTTTCACTGGTGATGTATTAGTGTTTTATTAATTTTCAGCCTTCCTTCCACTTCTTTAAATAAAGAAGTGGAAGTATTATTCCTTGCACTAACAATTTGTTTTCGGACTTTTCAAATGCCTGTGGATAGCACTGGTCAGCTCTGTTCCCATTCATGTGTGAAAAGTCTCAGCTTCCCCCCTGCCTCTGCTTGCATGGTATGTTATGGTTACTCAAGGACCTGTTCAGATTTAGTCACTGGTCCAAGATCTTGTCTGACATCTCAGCGTTGCCCATTTGAGATGCTTGAGGCGTCTTTCGGAGCCATGCTCAGAATTGCTACTTAATTCATTTCAAATTGAAAGTGGCCTTCTCAGCTGAGATCATTTCAGCCAGAGAATGAGTCAGCTGCAGGTTTTTATGGCTGATTATTCCTGTGTGATAATGTCTCATAGCAACAAAGCGATGCTGAGCCCTTGCTGCAAGTTGACTCCCAAATGGTCTTAAAACTCTAATTGAATCTGTAAGTAGAGCTTTTCTTTTTTTTTTTCCCTTTCAGCCTTGCTGTTTGTAGGGAGATGAGAAGTTGTGCTCACTGCATGTTGCCAAAGCCATTTCACCGCTGAGATTAAACCTGGTTTTCTGTTCTGCCTGTAGTTCCAAAGGCCAAAGTACTGACTCTCAGAAAAAAAATAAGAGAATAAGTGAATAACAGTCTTTGTTGCTCTACTACCATTTTTGCTGGGGTTTCTTTCTTCTCTTAGCTCAGAATTCAATTGAGAACCTCTTTCTGATTCAAATGTGATGTTTTTTGAGATGTCCCAGACTTTGTCAAGCAGTAGGCATTGGATTACGCTGATAGAAGATGTTGTTTTGAAGAACAACACTGGACCGATGCAGCTGTGTGTATCCTAATGGTAGGAGAGTCACTGCTTTCTAGTCTTTGTGTTGGGGCTCACATTCTTGCTCACATTCTCCGCTGATAGAAGGACTCCATAGAATCACTTGCTGCCACTGTGGAGAGCACAGCTTGTTCCTCCTCTCTTCCACTCTCTTTCCTCCCACCTCTCTTCTGGAGTCTGCACCTTTCCATGGGTTTTGCGTGCCTTAAGAATCTAAGCAGTTCTGGAAGCATTTCTTAGGCTGCTTTTATGTGAGTGCGTGGAAAGCTAAAGCTGGGAGGTGTGTTATTGCTGAAAAACTCAATTGCATGCATGTGACCTACAAAGGGATCTGCATTAACTGCAGTATTTTGTCTCCAAAGTGATTTTTTGCTCAGTTAAAGGTTCTCTTCTTGAACGGACCAGTTGCGTTCCCAACAAGTTGAAGCAGGACAGCAGCTAAGGCTAAACTCTGGGCTGTGCTCTGTTGCACAGATCTGCCATGGCCATAAAAGTTGACGTGAGAATTGCGTGGCTAGATTCCAGCAGCTTTAAGGAAGAGCTCTTTTATAGCAAGGGCAGGTACTGGAGTTCCAAAGCAGAGAAAATCGTATGTAATTTTGTGAATACCCATTCACAGAAAAGAAAGATAAAGTGGGCTTGAGGATGTATGGGTTGTTTTTTGGTTTTGTTTTTGTGTTTTTAAAGCTACAGTTTTTATGCAAGCTTTTCGGGAGTTGGCAGCGTATCCAAACACCTGCTGCAATGTTTAATTAGAATACTCCAGCTGAATGGAAAGCTTTTCTTCTGACCTTTATTGAAAAGCAAAAGATTATTTGACGTCACATTGTTCTGATGAAAAAAACCCTCTAGTTTTTACAGGAAAAATGCAGGTGATCAGTTTCCAGTATGAAAGTTGTTAATTTATTTTTTTCCCTACAGAATTGTTTCAGATAAGCTAGTTTTATTGTACCCATTTCTATTAATTTGTTTTGATTAAAGTTGCACAAGAATAGAGGTAACAATTAATCTGCATCTTAATGTGTGATATATTGCAATACCATTACTTTTCTCTGATGAGTCATGGATGTGACATTTTGTTCATTATTTAACATGGTATGATTCACTTTTTGGCCAAGATTAAAGAATGTGCCGTGTCCTACAGAATTTACTTGCTGCTTCATACAGAAGTAGAGTAAAACTTGCCACTTCCAGTAGGGTGAATACACAGAATAAAGCTATGCGTTAACACTAGATTTGTGACTCATTCAATGAAGATGCATTTGTGATGAAATATTCTGGTTTGGTTTAGATGTGTTTATTCAGGTACTGTTTTTATCTTGGTGTTGTGAGGTGAACAGATTTTTCAGCAAGAATAATGTTCTCGTGAATCAGCTTTGAAAGCATCATAAAACAGTCATGTGTAAAGCCAGGTAGTTGTGGGAGAAATAAGCAAATACCTGTAAGTACAGTGCAATACATTTAGTCAGATAACGTGTTATTCACAGTTAAAGGTAAAACCTTAGGTGTATATCATCTTTGAAGAATAACTGTCTGAAATATTGCTCTTAAAACTAAACCCTAGTTACTTTTTGTGTTACTTGCTGTCAAGGTGACAGACAAAAATGTCAACTTCGATGTTTAAAATATTTTAAATTGGAATATAGATGCAACATCACCTTTTCCTAGCATGAAGTGAAGAAAAATGTCAGGTTTACAAGTCTGTTAATTGTCTCACATTCTCTGGAACTAACATACAGTTGTGGGAAAACCATTGGCATGCATTAAAGTATAGTGGCTTTACTTTCATATGTGTACATTTTGATATCTTTGCTAAGTCTGTCCAAAACTCAATTGGGAGTTTTATACCTGTCCACTTTGACTTACACTAGAACAAGTGAGGTTTGGTTGAGGCAGGAGCAAGGAGTTCTCAAAATCTGTGATGCCTGCAGTAGGTGGCAATTTGTTTATCATTGAACTGACTTACAGTAGCTTCAAATTCCTGGCAGAAATAATTCCTCATATCTTCTTGCTAATCCTAGCGCATTCAGTTGGGTAACTGAGGAGGAATTTCTGAGTCCTGACAAACGGAATTCCTTACAATGCAATGTAATTACAACGGCATGAGCTGTAACCTGCTTGCATCTTTTTTCATAGAGAAAAATGTGTGGATTAAAGGTGGAAAGAAGTATAAGTTTTGAGGATTGATTAATAAAAATAGGAAACCTTTTTTTTTTCCTTTCTTGATGTGGAACATGAGGGCATTTTGACAATAAACTATACCTGTCAGAAGGGGAGCCAATATGTAATGTTAGCAATCAGCTAAGAGGTACTTCATATGGCTTGGTATTAATCATGCTGTCAATGTTAATTCCATGGGCACCCTTCTTTCCACTTTTCACTCAGAATTTATTTCAGAGCATGATCAAAGCTCTGCTGTTCATTACATTCAGCATTAGCTAATTTGGCTTTTGGCAACTCTTATCCCAGTTCCTATTAAACACTAGCCATAAATTGAGATAAGGGTTGTGCCAAAACATTTCAGGATTATCAAATGGTAACATAAAGATGGGTGCCTTATCGTGCTCCTTTCAAGACTGTTGGGTTACTGCAAAATTAACCATTAGCAAATACTTAGAAGCCCTCCGACAAATCTGTACCCACAGTGCTTTTTTTTCATGTCTTTTGAATTGTCAACAGAATGAAACAAATGCGAGAAAAATCATGTCAGAACATTTCTGAAAGGCTCATTTGTGTATGTTGTGTTGTTATAGAGACTTCTATAGACACAGTTTTGCAAGTGTGCTGTATCATAAAATATTTTGGGTCATAGAATCTGCTGTGTTTATAAAACAAGGTTATTAGGGTAACTGTTTTTTCCCCAAGCTGCAGTCAGTCAGAAGTCTGCGTACAAGATTGTTATCAGAAGTTCTTTTATTTAGAATTTTTTCTTTCAGCAGGTGTTTCTAGAACCTGCTGATTGTTTAATTTGTGTGATAGACCTAAAATGTGAATTTGTCTGGAGAGATGGGAAAGTGTTGCTTGGGTATATAAAAAAATCACTGTACCTTACCAGCACTCTCCCCTCTTTTTTTGGTGCTTCAACATCTTAAAAAGTACTTAACTCAGAGAAAGTCCTGAAAAAGTATTCTGAAAGTAGGCTTAAATAAAACAGAGTAAAATATCTATAAAAAGCCTTGAACAGATATGTAAGTGCTGAGAAACAGAAAACTCGTGGCTTTCTTGCAGCATTAGATAAGTCTGTGACAAAATTTCTATAGATTTCCGGGCTGCTTCACATCTTAATTGCTATTGTTGGAGAAAATTATGGAGGACAGTTGGGCATCTACATTTTTTCAAAAAGACTAATAAAACCAGATACTGCTTCAGTTCATTAGTGACTGAATATGATGTATAACAGCTGTGGTTTAAACATTAGTAAGAAATAATCTATACATAATTACAAAATTTGTTTTCAAAGAATATTGAATTACTAGGAAGTAGAACGGTTCCTTAGGATGAAAAAATTGTCACGACTATGCAATTGATCAGATTACTTATGCTTTCAACTTTATTAGTGTATGTATTGGTAGAATATTTATTTGTTTAACAGATTGCCCCTGATGACTTGTGTTCAAAGTTGAATCTGATTTAAATACTTCCTAAAGCTTTCCAAGAGGAGAACTAAGATTCAGAAGTAGTACTGGCTGGCTTTGCTTGCTTTCCAACCGGTCTTATAGAGCGTTTTTGAAAACAGAAGGAAAGTGCAAAAATATGTAAGGGCAGAAGACACCAGCTCCATCACTAAGAGCTGATGTTTGCAATATTTTACTTTATTTTTTGCGCTGTTGTTGCAGTTACTTCCTGGAAACGTGAGCAGAGAAACTGCTTCCTTAGAGATTATCTTTACCTTTTTTAATCTTTTATGTTATCTTATATGTTAGTCTCTTGCTCAAGAGTGCTGGTCTAGAAATGGCTTTTTCCCAGTAGTGATAGGATATGAAGCAATTGTAGTATTTAGAATAAATTTGCTGCTTCTCAAAGAAACCAATTCCGTAGCCTTGAGCCATAAGGCTGAGACTTAACTGGAAGGAGGGATGTATCAGTGCTGTTAATGTATGTGTCACTAATAAAACAACCCCCTATTCTCATGCTGTAGCTTAATATTTAGTTTCATGATTGAAATATACCTCAAAACTGCATATTAAAGCCTGGCATCTTTTTCAGCATAAATTTCTACTTGTGAGGTTTTATAGCGGATTGGTAATAAAAATACAATCCAGGATTTCTGCACTAATTAAAAACATTTCAGAAGTGTAAATTTAAGGCGACTCTGTGCAAGCCAGCATTCATTTCTTCAGACGGGTGAATTTAGAACATCACATCCCTCCACCCCCAGGAAAAGAAAATACATGTTGTGATTCGGGTGTTGAATTTGAAGACCCAGATTCAGCAAATGACCTGGGCATTATTTTTTAATCTACTTTTAAGCCTGGGCTTAAATGTTTTTTCTGAACATAGATATATTTATAGATATGCTTAAAACTAAACATGAGCTTAATACTCTGTTGAGCGGGGCTAGATGTCACAAACGTCCTGGTACAGTCCATAGGAGATCGGTGATCTGCTCTTACCCTTCTGATGGTCTGCGAGGGGTTCTGTTGGAAATGTAGCTACCCTTTTCCTTGGGCAGCCCTTGTGGGTGTGTGTTTGTGTGTGCTTGTCATCCCAGAGGAAGAAGCAGACGTTCTGCTACAAATTATAAATGGACCGGATAATGCTGTCTCTGCTTACGCTTTCTGACATGTTTTGTAATGAGCTTCTGGTTAGTTGAATCTCTCTCAGCCACATTTTAATGGAGCAGGATGAATCTCTTCCCCTGGATGGGGTTTTTACAGATTGAAGTTTTGAGTCTTTGCATTTTTACATAAATGCCTTCCTCCTTTTAAGACAGGAGAAAATATATAAACATAAAAATACTGTAAATACAAATATATAAGAATAAGATTGCTGTTGTGTTGAGAAAGCACATTGTATATGTGCTCTGAAGCAGCAATGTGAAGGTTGGCAGAAGGCTGACTCTGATCTAACGGATGTGCTTTACGATGCTCCTGTGAGAAAACTGCCCAAACTTGGCAAAGGTGTAAGTTTCTGAAACATCTTTGTTTTTTGGCCTTTGTAGAGGTTTAAAAGAGAGCAGCATGAACGTTTCACCTGTACTGAGCATATTGCAGCTGAGAGCTGAGACAGACCTCACTGTGCTGGAGCAGCAAGAGGCTGTGACTCTGAGGCAGGAAGGCTGCTCCTTCCTCTGAGTGTTTCCCTGGAGTTTCTTTCCCTCTGGAGTTTCTTTCCCTCTGGAGTTTCTTTCCCTCTGGAGTTTCTTTCCCTGGAGTTATGCTGGTTGGGGGATAAATGGGGTGGATGGGGCACGCCGGTGGTGGCAGGCATCTGGGCTGCAAGTGTGTGTCTGTGTGTGACCAAGTCTCAAGCTGAAGGGGAGATGTGAAGAAGCCTTGAAATAGGACCAACATGAAATAACTTTTTTATCGTTTCCCTCCATCCCCGGCCCCGGCCCCCAAGGATTTTGGACATGCCTGTGGATAAAATTCAATTTTGAAAGGAATGTCAGAGGTTTTTACTATGGCAGATTACATTCCCATTTTACAAAAATTCCATAATAATATATGGGATATGAGGTTTTAAAAGCAGCATTTATCAGAGTACTAGAAGAAAGGCCCTTTTTAAAGCCCCTCGGCTGTGATGATTCTGCTCCATTAGCAAGACTCTGTAATGAAGCCAGTTGAGTCTAAAAGAGGGAAGGAAAGTTTGGTCGTGCTTTCTTTTTATGTATATTGCAGAAATATTTGCTCATAAATTTATTTTATTGCTGTCTATTAAAGACAATTTAATTTAATTGAACTTCCTGAGCTTTATGGAAATTTTCCTTTGCCTGTATTGCTCCCTTGACAGAATTATTTTTCACTTCCCCCCCCACCTTTCTTCTACTCTCAGAAAGATGCAAGACCCTCAAAGCCACAAACGGTTGCCACACAAAGGCAGAAACGTGATTATGTTTTTGGTGTGTTCTTAGTGTTTGCTCTGAGCTGAGTTCAGTATGGGAACATGGTGATGCGGAGTCCTAGCAAAGGTTCTGATGATCTCCCTGCCTCCTGCTCTGGAAGCAACATGATCTCTCAGTGATAGTTTCCTTTACCTTTGCAAAGGCATTTTGCAAACCCCAGCCGAGAGCAGAGGTTTCGCAGTGATGGGCTGTGCTCAGGTGTTGCCTTTCGTGTAGGGTTCCTTGTCTGTGCAGAGCTACTAACCAGTGACCAGCTTGTTTCACAGCTTCTAGGCTCGACTGGGTCCAGATTTCTGATTTTAATTGAAAGTTTTTATAAGTATTGGATTCTAAAATAGGCTTTTGATACAAAATTTTATTAAAGTTTCTCCAAGCTGGCGTTTGGCACCCACTTTATCAGCTATCCAGCAACACAGCTACTGCTTATAATCTTTTTTTTTCTTTTTTTTTTTTTTCAGTTGAGTAGATTTTGACAGGAATTGCTGCAGTAAGACCACTATAGAAATCAAATTAGCTGTTCAGAATTCCAGGAATTTAACCCTAATTTGCATTTTGTGTTTTAGAATAGATGAGGTTGGGGACCCACTGCTGCAAAACACAGCTGCTGCTTCTACTCTTGTCGGTGGCTTTGCAGAACAGAATGGTTCTTCTGGCTCTCTAAGCACCTGGCACAAGACCACAAAGAGTTTGATGGCAGTGCATTTATCAAGGGGGAGAGACTCATTGCTTTTTCTCTCTGTGCCTGCTTGGCAGATTGCAGAATAGGAGGGGACGTTGCTGTTGGCATCCGAGAGCTTACAGCTTGTGTGAATGTTATCCTGGGCTTTGCTCGCAGTGAAATAGTCCTCTTGTCATCCTGAAGGGCATGTTCTTGGAAACAGCGATGCTTTTTAATGGTTGCAGTTAGAAATAATGGTTGGGTTTGTAACCTGATTTAACAAAAAACCCACCCCAAAATATAAAAAACCAAACCCAACCCTATGAAGAAATTTTAGTATTGGACAAATACATCTATACTAGTTGTGTAGCAAATCTGGATAAACTTTTGTATTCTCTTTTTATAATATATTCGTACTAGTGTTAATGTAACTTTATACTACGAGGGAGAATTTTGCTGGCTCTTCTGGTGATTTATCCTGTACACTTAAGATGTTTCTTGTTTGAAAGCAGGTATCTCCTTTTTGTGGATCTGACTTACAGGAATTATACTAAAACAAGATTAAGAAATCAGTATGGAATATGAACGATACACTTTTTCCTTCAATTTCTCTTGAATAACTACTTACATTTCCTTAATCAAATGGCAATTTCAAAATGTGATATAAGCTGTTAATAAAATTAGATACATTTCCTTTTAAAGAGGTTTCATGATCATGTATCCCACATTCATTATTTCTGGCAGTTTCCTTCACAATTTTATTGATATTTCTCCTAATTTGCAAATAGGAACAGCTGGAGAAGTTATCCAAGGGAGGCTGTTGCTCTGATGTCTTTTTTCAGGTTCACTGAGACTTAGGAGCTGGAATTGAACTGAATTTGCAGTCTGTTAAGTCCAACGTGTTTTATGAGGTCGCAGTCTTGCCCACAGGGACATCCCATGCAGTCACTTTGTGACTGATAAAGCTTTGTTTTGATGGGAGGGAAAAGAACATAAAAGAGATATTCTGAGGGGTCTACCTAACCCAGTCATCTTTTTTTTACAGTGGCCCGTAGTGGGTGCCTAGGAGAGAGGATGACAGTAGGGCAAGCAAAAGTAGCGACTTTCCCCATCTCTACTCCAACTTCTGAGCCCTCTCTGGCTTGAAGGCTTTCTGAATCAAAACTTCTGCCCTCGTGTTTAAGGCCACATCCTTGTGTTTACAGGCTATGAGCTGTGCTAGCATGAAAACTGACTTATTTTCTGACAAACAGCTAGTTTGTGTCAAAAGCGTTTTTCAATACATGTGGGTAGCAGGTAGTCTATTACCAAAAACCCATCCCTGGAGTTCTGCTGAACTGCCGGGCTCTGGTTTAGTTGATACAATAAAACTTTTCACATGGTGAAGCAGTTAAAACACGTTGCCCTTCTAAATCTATTTGTAAAAATACAGTGGTGTCCAGGATAAAATGCAGCATTTTTGTTGGTTTTATTTCTGGTCTCCCTAGATGTCTCTTCTGTTCCTTCCTTACCCCTATCAAAAATGGTAGAAAATTAGCCTCCGTCCTCCATAGTGTTATTTACATTTCCCGGAAAATATTTTGATTTATTTTTTTTAAATTGTTTGGATTTGGAGCTACTTTGAAGTCTCTGTGCAGTTACTAACTTGACTTATGTTTTCAAGGCTCTTCAAGAGGCAGTGGCTAAACAATTACAGTTCCAAACTTTGATTCTTGCTCTTTAATCTGATCAAAAAATAGGATTTTTAAATTTTGTATAGCAAAGTTATATGAACCCCAGTCTGAAGGACTTTGGGCAGCTAGAAGCTACATTTTGTGATGCTGAGTCTTTTTTTCAACTGAAATGTCCATTGTAACTTTCCAAATATATATCCCCATCCAAATCCTTCAGTTTCCACTAGTTCTGTTGGTCGTTTGCGTTAAGTGTAAGATTTTATCCTAATCCTGTTATCTAGTTTTCAGTTACTCCAAATTCGATCTCCTTATTTTCCTGTTTCCAAACCAAAATTGTATCTGTAGATTAGTTATTCCCCTTCAACCTGTGATTCCTTGTAACTCTATTCAGCACAGGAGTATTGTTTCTCTTATTTTTAATTATTGTTTTCAACATTTTACCTTTTTTCATTTAAGAGATTCCTCCAGTGCTAGCTCTGAGACATCTTTTGTTGTTATGTATTTCTGTTGTATTATTGTACTGTGTATATATATTGTACTGTATATATAGATACACAATATATATTGTAATGTATTATTGTTGGTTTTTTGTTTCTTGGTTTTTTTGCAAGAAAAGTTCCTTAGCAGCAAACACTGAGTGGGAAAACAAAATTTGTGTGAGAGAATGTTTTAGTGTTGACTTTTTTTTTTTTTAATACTGTGGTATTACCCATTGCATTACACAGTGGACATGCTAGTTGCTTCATTAGCATCTTAATCTGTGCTCAGGTTTCACTGGTGATGTATTAGTGTTTTATTAATTTTCAGCCTTCCTTCCACTTCTTTAAATAAAGAAGTGGAAGTATTATTCCTTGCACTAACAATTTGTTTTCTAGACCTACCAACTATTTTTCTGTAATATATTTTAAAAAATAATTTCACATATGACTGTTGTTGTTCTCCTACTTGTTACTATTACCTGATTTCTGACTTTAAGTCTTCCTTATTTGACCTACCAACTATTTTTCTGTAATATATTTTTAAAAATAATTTCATATATGACTCTTTGTTGTTGTTCTCTTACTTGTTACTATTACCTGATTTCTTACTTTAAGTCTTCCTTATTTATTGGAATTGGCTTATTTAGAGTTTCACTAGCACTCCTATGAAGTCTGTAGTGGTTTTGCTTGCTTCTTTCTCACGTAATTCTGGAATCTCAGAGATTTTTGGTCTGTATTTCAGAAAGGAGCACTGATCTTTTCCATTTTATAAAAATTCAGGGAAATTTGATGAGTAGCTTGGACATGCAATCTAAATTTCAGTATGTCTTTGAGTATCTTCATGTCAATGGAACCTAAGCATGTGCTTAAAGTTAAGCACATGTATTTAAGTGTTGCCTTACATTGTTCATGGTTTTCTCAGCTAGGAGCAAGTTCCCGTGTGCAAACATGCAGCATACTGTACAATGGAACCTAAGCATGTGCTTAAAGTTAAACTTAAGTGTTGCCTTGCATTGGTCAGGGTTTTCTCAGCTAGAAGCAAGTTCCTGTGTGCAAACATGCAGCATACTGTTGGATCAGCCCTTGATAAATTAAGATTTAATGACTATAATTTAGGTTCCATTTATATTTGACAAAAATGAAGAAACAAACTCACTGACTTGACAGATGACATTTTGACAGTTGGTTTTGGTGAGACGAGGGCAATGGTGCATGTTTAAGTGAAATTTGAAGACTGGTCAGTGATTAGGTTCAGCAGAACTTCATGCCTGTTTTCTTTTAAATAAGATTATTGTCTTTTGTGATAAATTATGACTAATTTGGCATCTTATATGTGGAATGCTTCTCCATTTCCTTAAACGTTTCTGTTCATGAGTGTACTACTTCCTTAAGGATCATACTTTATTTTGTTTTATTCTCTTCTAATGCTCTCTCAGGGATGTTTTTGGTTTTAATAACTTCTCTAATGCAGAAATTCTGTGTATGTAAAAATTTCACTATGAAACGATATGTTCTGAGTGTCATAATTTAATTTCTGTGCACCAATAATATGTTTTTAAAACTATTATTTTATCTGGAATCACAAATACAAAATTGAATTTGAAATTTATAGTACACACTGAAAATAGGATTATTATGAAAGTAAGCCAAACTATATGTGTTTATATTCAAATTATGAATGACTGCAAATAGAAAAAATACAGAGTAGCTGAGGCTCAATGTAGTTATAGTATGCTATCCGTGTTGCACATGTCACAAGAAATAATTGTTTATATCTCTATTACTAAAATTTGGAAATAGTATTACACTTTTCTTTTCTTTTCATGCTTCAAGCTTGACTGCAAATAGAAAAAATACAGAGTAGCTGAGGCTCAATGTAGTTATAGTATGCTATCCGTGTTGCACATGTCACAAGAAATAATTGTTTATATCTCTATTACTAAAATTTGGAAATAGTATTACACTTTTCTTTTCATGCTTCAAGCTCTATAGAATAATATTTTTCTTTTTCTTTTTTTTTTTCCAGCACTTGCTACTAGCGATAAAGTTTATCTTGGCATTTGTAATTCCGGATAAGCCGAGAGAGATCCAGATAAAGCTGGCCAAATTGGAGTTTGAATCTCTAGAGGCTCTCAAACAACAGGTAAGAGCAACTGAGATGTACATCAGTGAAAAGTGTTGGTGGCCTGAAGGAAAGATAAACCAGGGAGATTCTACTATTGTTTTAGGTGGATAAATATGTAAATCGGTGATTCTGAAATTCCTGTTTCCATTATATTAAGATTAGCTAGCTAAAGCTGTTCCCAGCCCTGCAGGTTGTGGTGGCAGAGCTGGGGTGGCCAAGTGGAGCATGGAACAGTCACTGGTAGCAGAGTGTACAGCCCAGGGGATTAAATAAATAGAAAACAGTGCTGGTTTACTTGTTCACATTGCGTTGTAAACTCAGATACTGCTTCTTTTTTTTGTTAATCCATCACTGCTTAAGAAGTGGAGCAGGGAGCTGGAAGTTTTAACCGATTTATCTGTCCTTTCAACCCACCAATGTATGTGAGTCAGCACCAGGAAAAGAGTCTTCGTTTTCAGGCGTTTTTTGAAATTTGCGGTATGGCTAGTGATGTAGCAACTTGAAATGTCTATCATCCTTGGGTGTTTAAACATACTTTGTTTATGTTGTCACTTTTAAAGGACATTGGGCTCTATGAAAACAGTTTCATCCCCTGGAAGTATTTGTTCTTGCAACTCTAGTATTCCTGTTATTGTTGAAATACCATCACAAATAAACAGTTAACTTAGCTCTAATATAAAAAGAAATTGTGAGCAGACTGAACTTTCAAAAAGAATGTGTGAGAACTAGGTATGTATGAGGGAAAGGTCATATTGCCTTTTTTTCCTGTTCATACAGGAACATAGAACATATGTTCTAATTTTACTACATAAATAAGGTATATTTTACAATATACTTAATGGGCATTCCAAAGCAATTTAGGAAAATAAGGAACTAGATTTTTTTTACTGAAAATTTCTGTTTTAACAAATTATTCCATAAAGAGAGTGATGGAGATCAAATGAGGTGAAGAATCGGATTAGCTTCAGTAGGATTCAGGGATTCTATGGAGCTGTTTTTGCAATGGCAGCATACTTCAGGAGTTTCTGACTGTACTGTGCTAGATAGGATTTCTAAGCTAGCTTACATACCAGGAAAAAAACTCAACAGCATGGAGCTTCAGAGACTGCTTCACCTACTTATTGGTAGCTCAGATATTTTTATGCTGCAGTGCATGGTTTTACATGAACATATCCTTTGTGTGCTCCACGTGCAGATGTGTAACAACCTATAGACTGTGGGGTTTGTGTGGAATGGGAGGTTACTTTTTCATACATCTACCATAGCTGCATGTGACAAAATGATCTCTTAATTCTGGACAAGCTGAGCCTGTAAACAGTATACTGCCTTTCTATTTAAAACCCCATAGTTTTGTGTGATACTAGAACATCGTTATTGAGGTCAGCACTGTCTCCTGTAATCAGCCATAACAAACAAAATCCAAATTACTATTGAATCTAGTGCCTGATAGTTTTGTTTTGCCTTTTTCTATTATGTCAATGTGAAGTTACCAGCAGCTGGCCATGGATCTCATGTACTTTTTAGATAATATTAAAAGGAACAGGACTACATTTCTATTTTAGTTGTTCATTCTCTGTTTTTATTTTGTAGACAAGCAAAACTAGGTCATCCACTTGAACCTTAAGCTCAAGTGAATATAGTCACCTTTGGTTATAACGTGCCAACTGGAATATATACAGAGTCTCTTTCAACTGAATGTGCGTGTCATACGTGCGTTCCCTACAATAACACGTGCCCGATTCCCAGTTCTTCAGGGTTGTCTCATTAATTCAGTAGTGACAAGTTAGTCTGAATTTCACTAAGAACCAGGAGCCTGGCAGTTCTCACCTAATACTTTCAGGCTTCCTACAGGATCCAGGAAGAATACTGGCTGGTTTTCAGGTGCTTTGGTAGGTACTTAAAACTTATGTGTCTACCATCACTTTTTTAGGTTTCCTCTGATTAATACTGTGCTATGTGTCCCTTAGAAATGTGGAGATCTGGGCTTTTTTTCTGGTGCCTTATTTTTTTGAGTGAAAAATCTGCACTGAAAGTAACACATTGGCAGTGCAAAAAGATAGTGAAGCATTTATTTTAAGCCTATGTTTTCAGGTTCTTCCTCTTGTTACTGAGAATCATCATGATAATTTATGCTGTGTATCTCACTGTCAAGCGAAAAACAGCAACGAAAACCCCCAAAACAACTGTTATAAAAAAAAGACATGAAAGTCTGGGGCAAATGTCTTGTGAGTCCACATGTTACAGGGGAACTGGTGTATGTTCTTCTGCGCAAGTATGCATCACATTCCTCTCTTGACACTGTCCAGACACGCGTGCCGTTGTGTTTCACCATGTGAGCTTTTAGACGACTGCTCTCTTGGCGTGTAGCTATTAGAAAGATATTAACACTATCGGACTGTAAACCTCTAAGATGCCAAAATAGATTATTAGGGTCCGTATATAGTGCATGGAGAGAAAATCTCTTAATGCAGCCACTTAGAACAGTTGTATTGATTAGGTTTGGGATCCTTGACTTTTGACAGTGTGAGTGCCTTTGCTTTTTCATTAATGCTAAGCTAATTGCTTTTTAACCCAGTGCAGTGGGACAGTAACTATTCTGTATTCAGATCCATTTGAAGCCTGAGTTAGTGTCTATTTGAAAGGGATTTTAGGGAATACAGTGTCTCAATTTCCTAATAGAGATGAACGATCATCATTAGAGCTTGTTAAAACCTCCTATTCAGTGAAAAATGCCATAATTTAAAAAAAAAATCATTTTATATTGGAATGATAGTTGTGTTTTGAAGCTCTGGAACTTTAAGAATGGTTTTTTGGAAGTTCTGAAATGTTTCTTTTAAACATTTCTTTACATAGTTTGTGTTGAGACTGTTGAAAGGGAGTGGACTGTTGAATGAGTTGTAATAACTTGATCTATTTTTTATAATACTTTGTTATTATACACTCAAAGTATCATAACAAAGTTTGTTGACATAACTAAGGACAAAATACTTTAACCTTTCTGAATTCAAATTGGGAAGGTGATACACTTGTAGACTTTGCTTCAATTTTCCCTGATGTCCTTCAGTGTAAAGAATGGTGGAGGCGGCTGGTTCAACTCTATGTTTAGAGAGGCTGGGGCGGAGAATAAGCTTAATGTCAACTCTTTAATAAAGGACTAGAAAGAATATGGATCAAGATTTTTGGAAGAGGAGCAGGAGCAATTGTATTCACAATCCCTGAAGTGTTGTGAGGTTGGTTTGTCACCCAGAAAGAAGCCTGGATGCTGGGCAACTAGAAGTGGGTACTGTCCGTGCAAGGGTGATGGACCCTTTTCTGGTGAACATCATGATCCTTCTCAGGGAAGTCAAGCTGGCTAGTAAAGTGGGGTGAGGTGCCTGAGACTCCCCTTGCTTCTTGCAAGTGCAGAAGCAGCCACATTCTTTTGTCTAGTTCCTATTTTAAGGAAGAGAGACCAAGTATAGGCATGCCTGCAAGCAGCAATGGAACAGTCAGTTAATTCTTCAGTGGTTCAGGAATTACCATAGCTGTAGGTGAGGACCAATGCTGTAAAACTAGTGCAAGGACTATCTGGCATTTTCGGGGCAGTGACAGTGAAAGCTATGCTGATAAGCATTTTAGCTTCTGGACAGATCAAAGCTTAATGAATAGAAAAACGCCCTCGTGGCTGGAGATGGGTCAGCAGTCTATCAAATCCTGACCTAGAGCCTGGTGGTGGAAAGAACATCCACCAGTTCAGTCCTCTCTTTTTTTTTGGCTGACATCCCAGATCACTGACAAGATGTGATCTCAACAAGGAAACCAGGATGTAAGGGGATAGGATAAAAACTAGGTTAAAAATGTTCCTACTGTAAGAATACTGCAGCTACATGAGGCTTTCATAGTTTCAGAATCCAGAGGGGATCCCAATTGTATGTGAACTGGTGTGAATACAAGGGAAGAGACTATTCCACTTCCCATACAAATGAGAGTAAAGTGCACAGTGAGATTTGATTTCAAGAACTCTGGTAACCAGCTTTCAACAGGACATTCATGCGCCTCTAGTTACAGACTTCTAAATAATGGTTGTGCCTGTTACTGAGAAGGTGAAGGACTAGAGCAAGAGAAAAACTTAAATCTCTTGTCTCGTTAACATTCCTTCAAAAGGAAAGAATCCCAAAAGATTACCATGATTTGATAATTAAATTTTCTTTATAGAATTGAATAGAACTTGATGATAAAAAAGTAGTATTTGTTGCAAGCATCTGTGGACTCCTACATACTGATCAGATTTTAGATATCCTTTTCCCTATGCCACATCAAAAGATCCCAGTGAGAGCAATAAGCCTTTAAAGGCAATGATAGTTTAATTGAAAGAATTAAAGTTGGCTGTGGAAAGCTTTCTCTATGAGTAGAAAGACAGCAAATAGGATATCTCTTAACTTTTCACAGATGATGATTCAGTTAGATTTTAGATGTTTCAATATTACCTGATTACCCCCACCTCACCCCCATCCCCTCCCCCAAGAAAATCTGTTTCATCCTGTCTACAGAAAGAATTCTATTTGAGAATAACTGGTGATCAAAAAGTAGGAACCCACAGAATTCCTGAAAAAGAGACAAACATTTAAAAGTGGGTTCATGTCTTAATGTGGCTGGTGATGACCCTTGCACCATGACTGAGTCTTTGCACATGCTGTGCAGCCTGATCCTGGTGATTCTAAGAACAAGAACCAAAGAAGATATGTTGCCTGTGCAGCCACTGCAGTTTTATTTGTTTTGAATTTGAAAATATCTCCATGCCTTCTGGTGCTGCCTTGAATACTCATACTTTTTGTTGTATGAGAAATGGCACTCTGATATATATCTGCCATTTCAGTGAGGTGGGTAAAACTCATGCCAAATAGGCAAGTCCTTGCTATATATATGGACTGATAATTCTTGTTCTGAAATAAGATGTAGTTGGTCATCTGAATAACATAAAAAGTAAAAGAAGGGGTTTATGTGTGTAAATTTTAAATTGCACTTTGTCTATGAATATGTTATATGTGCAACTTAAGTAGCACATGCTTTTTGTATGTTAGAGTAGTCCTTATGCAAACATTTTTCAGACTTTCATCATGGAGTACATTGTAAAGGTTGTTTCATGCACCATTGCTTCTTTTAAGTATCTGATTCCGTACCTTCCCCCAGCATCTGAGTTGATATTGTTGAAAATGTATTGAGAGGAGTGATTTTCAGAAGACAAGAAAAAAATAGCGCTTGTTATGTCCATTCTGTATTATTTTCCCTATTTTTCAGTCTGTATTGTTAACCTGAACATACAGATTAAAAAGGTGCAGTGCTTTAATGGGTAGGCCACTGCTTTTTTTGTAATCACAGATATGTAACCAGGGTTCTTCCTGTGAACCTTTTCAGTGTTAGCAATGAATTATCTTAAAGCATGAGCTTTCCCTCATCCTCTCATCTAGTTGTAGTTGAGGGTGGGTGCAATTGTTGCTCTTCTCCAAAGCTAGACAAGAAAGACTGCATTGCAGGAAGTTTCAAGCTTCCAATCCCTCTGGCTCTTGAGGGAACACCTTGCTGGGGACACCTACCTGGCAGGAGGTGGAAGTGATTGACTCTTGGTCTAATTACTGTCCCCTAGGAGCCACTGCCCTCCCACAAGCTGGACAACATATGGCAGCATTTGGGTTTTGGCCTGGGGTTTTTGTGCCACTCATAATTTTCTAAAACAAATTATCAATTCATATTTAATTTAGATTCTTGTAATTTATGCATGTTATTTGGCAGCTCGCTTTTGTCCACTTGCTCTCTTTTGCTGCCGCTCAAAATTTGTGATAATTCACAAATTTGAATGTAGTAAAATTTGTGTGGAGGAAAACCTTCCAAGTGAACAGATGGATGTGAAGCAGCTCGGTCCAATAAAGGTGGTTTTATTTGTTTTAACTCCGGTGCATTAGAAGGCTTCTGCAAACTCTACATATGTTCATCTGTGTTAGCTGAAAAGAAGTCATGTCTGACGTAGGTATCTCTATAGTATCAGAATAGACACCACGTATTTTTTCATAGATAATTAGATAGAATGTGTTCTGTAGCAACACCCATTTTCTAAGTCTTGCTTGCCCCACCTCTGTCACTAGTAGAGATGTAGGGACTCTAACTCCAAATTGAATATACATGTGTGGCGGGACAGCACCACCAAAGCTTAGTCTATGTATTTCATAGATCTTATAAGTGAGAAAAGTGATATCTTCACTAATTATTGTGTAACCATGGTGGAGACACATTGTTCAATGACAGGGACTACTTGACTGAAATGAAACTGGTAAATTACGAGGGGCTGCAGAAACTTTAATCCCTTAACAGAGCATGACAGGATGTCCATTGTCTGAGGAAGGAGCAGAGACAGCCTCTGCACATCAAGGGGAAGGGACACCGAGTCCCCTTTTCACCTCATGCCAGATCAGGCGACAGAACCATGACCCTGTGTTGAGTCACTTAGCTAGAAGCAGGCATGGGGTATCAGTCACAAAAAATTTCACTTGCTTTTCTGTTCATTTTGTGCATATGCCCTACCAAAGCAACCTGCTGGCTTCCTTAGGAGGGGATGGGTAGGACTTATATTCCCAAAGGAACTTGGTTTGGGCCTTTTTAAATGTGGTATGTAAGATTAGGAAATCGGAAAGGAGCTATGGTGCCACGCCAAGAATGCAGGAGCTGAAGATGGGTAAGTCTGCAGAGATTAAGCTCTGATAGTTTTTCTGGCTAATGCACGTTTAAGACGTGTGTATGGGAAGAAGTCTTTATTTACCATAGGTACATGTATAAGCATTTTGTCTCAGTATCAGCAGTTCCTTTTAATATAGGTACAAAAGGTTTTCTGGAGTTATGTGGCAGTCTGAACCAGCAGTTTGTAACCTTTGCTGCCACAGTATAGGGGAGATTATTTACTGATGTGAGTCTTCCAAGACTCAATTTATTTAGCTTGTCAAGAAAAAGATTGAAAGATGCCTTGTTATGTATGTATTTGCTAGTGCATGGAAGGATAGCAGGAGACTTCATAACCTCCTTGATAAAAGCGTAATGTGGCCCAGTGGCTGAAATTAGACATTGCATGAAGTAGGCACAATTCTGTATCTGTGAAAATAGGTGAACGTTGGACCAGATTAGAAATGGAGTGTATCAGGGACTAAACAAACTTTTATCAAAGACAATATGACATCTCTGCCAGCAGCCACGAACAGAAATCTAGGAAAGAGACGGAAAGCATAGCAACTAGGTATTGTGCTTCCTCCTAAAACTCTCCTACTTCCCAGTCATTCTTAGTTCTGATTTTTCTAAGCCAGATGCAGTTTATTTGTATTTAGTAATCTTCAATGATTTTCTATTCCGTGGTGGTGTTCTGTGTCCTTTGAACCATTTTTAGCTTTATGCTGTCCTTTGGCAAGAAGTGCTCCAGCTCATTATGCTTGGTGCTAAGGACACGAGTTGTTTATTTGCAGACATCTTAATATATTCTAATCATGATTGGTGGAAAAAATCTTTAGCTTTTACATATGAGAGGAGGTATTTGGCTGAATTATCATGGAGGTCCTTTTGGCTTCTGGAATCTGTGAATTTGAGTTTCCGTAATTTTATTTTACAGGCTTTGTGGAAAACATGACGGCCTGATTTGCTTTTAGCTTGTTAATGATGCTTACAAATTTGCTTTTAGACAATTAGTATAATCAAATCATGTGCTTCATGGCTCTAGCTAACTCCTTTTTTCCCCTCTTTGTGTATAGATGGCCAAGTAATGTGAATCGGTTCAAAGAGTACTCTTTCTTGGAGGCCATGTTAACATTTTGCTAACACAAAAAAGCCATTTGGTTACTAAATTTGGGAAAATTCAAGTTGGCAAGGTTCTCGTAGTTTCTGGTCTTCCACAATGGTATGGTATGTGAATCGACTTACCTCCTCTGTTCCTGGCCACCATAGGGGGGATATTAGGTGCTGAATGTATTTTCCTGTCCTTTCCTCATGGAAAATTGTTTAATCTGCCAAAAGCTGAAAAGTCTGAGAACTGTCAGTGTGGTAGTTGTCATTAGATGAGATTTGCAGGAGATGGTGGTGGTTGATCTGATGGCCTATTGTGTCTTTGAAGTAGGCCTAGCAGATATACCAGAACATAGCAAGTGACATTACTTAGTTTCTTAAAATAGCTACGTTAATTTCTGTCACTGGGGACGGGGACAGGTAACTGTCCATCTTCCAAACTCTGTTAATTTTATAGAAGAAGAAAATACTGCGTTGATGAGCAATAATTTTATAATGCTTAACGTATTTAGTTATTTTCAGTCGTGACATATAAAATTGTATTGTGCATCTAAAATTTTAATCTAATTATATATATAAATTTAAATACTCCATTAGTAATAAGTTATGTTGGCTTTCTTATCAGGGTTGTTTACGTGTAGAAGGGTCAAGCACTTGTTTCATGACAGGAGCTCTCAGAAATAGGGGGCACTTTGCTGAGGGAGTTCTGAGCAGCATCTCCATAATGCACAGCCTGTGCTTTCTGCCTAACAGTTGAGTTACATCTTTCCTCTGTAACTACTGTATGCCTTTATTTATTTTCTTAAAGCTATCTTTATAATCACAATAGACAGCTTTTAAAATGTTCAGCTGAATATAGGCAGCCGCTCTCCCTGGAGTAGATGCATTTAAAAGTTACTGTCTTTATACTCATGTATTGAGTGCATGATGTTTTCCAGCAAGCATTAATCATACTGGCTAGCTTTGAGGGCAAAACGGTTGCACTAAGATAAACATTTGAGAGTCTGCTTTAATGCCCAAAGCCTCTTAGCTTTTTTAGGTCAAAGTATTTTGTATCCTCTGACTGTGTTTCTAGGCATGCTACTGCTAAATGCTACTTTTAAAATTCAAATCCTGTGTTGCATTTTTGTTGACAAGGTTAAAGAGAGGATATCTCACAACTAAGGTCCCGGCTTCAATGGCAAGAACAAGATAGTGGTTCTACTTTCTTACAGCTTAAGAATGCTAGTTGTATTGACTTACAATATTACCTATGCTTTTTTTATTCTGCAAGCGTCAAAGTAATCATACTGGTGCAAAATGAGGATGTTCTGTTGCAACAGTGTGCTAGGAGTTAAGATTTTTGTTGATCAGAATGTATGAGTTCAAGTCATTTATACTTTCAGTTTTCTGCAAGACTAATTTACAATACTGTTTTCTGCAAGACTATTTTACAATACTGTTTTCTGCAAGCTATAAATAATGATAAGCAAACATGGTTGCAAAAATTAAACATTGTGTACCGTGTAACTATCCTAGAAAAGACAAATAGAACTAATTTTCTGAAGAGCAAAATGCCTTGGTTTTTTTGCATTGATGTCAGCCAAGAAAAATAACTCAATTGATAAGAATTATTTTTTCACAAGTTTTTTTCAAAAGTTCTAGGTTTCTTGTTAAGTAGATGAGTACCGCACCAAAAATTTCTTTTCCCTTCCTCCTCAATGAATGCCCTCAGCTAATATTTGCCATCCACCCAGCTAAAGATTGGGTTATTGAGGAATGAGAAGAAACACTTATAAAAACAGGCGTTTCTGTTGCTGTGAAACAGTGACTGTAGCGCGTGCACAATGTGATTTTTCTGAAGTTGGGCTTACTTGCAGGGGGGGATATATGTGAAAATGTGGAAAACCAGGGACATCATCTGTTTCTGCTGGTAGCTAGCGTGATGCTATTAGTGTCTGTAATCTGGGGAGCTTGCGGGGGCGGGGGGGGGGGAGGAGGAGGATTGTGAATAGTTTTTTTTTAAATATCTCCTTAAAAGCCGGATAGGGAGAGCGTTGGAGAGGAGGAGCTGTGGGACGGTCAGACACGCGGGCGATGGTTTGGCTGTGGCAGTATATGGAAGTTATGTAAGGTGTATAAGCGCATTAAGCGCTCCCGGCCACCGGCTGCTCATCCAAAAAGAACCCCCCCCTCCTCCCCAAAGCCAGCCAGGACATGCAGGCAGTGAGCTTGGAAAACAGGCATCTACATTATTTCCGCAGCAGTGGCAGCACATCTGTGTGAGACTGTGTATATGAGTATATTCAAAAGTAGTAGAAAGATTCGTAAGAAGAACCAAATCAAATGCCCATAAGAAATTAATGGAATTATGTTTTGATGAAGTGAGTATCGGTTTAAAAGAGCAGATCACATACAAAAGCTTGTATTGCAGTGGAGTATGTTTCAACACTGTGCTTGATAATGGTGAAGAGTTTTTAGGCGCAGCAGGAAGGACCTGCTGATCAAATACAGTACAAATAAGCATTTGGAATAAAAGAACTGCAGCTCAGCTTTTTCATAGCTTTTTTGATACTGCTAGTAAAATCTTCTGTGGATTTAACTGCAGTTCTCTTGCAAATAGAAGCACGGCTAGTACTCTAGGGGAAAAAAAGAAAGGTGGGGGAAAATCTGCTGAGACTTTTTTAATCCATCACAGTTTAAGATCAGGACTGAAAGGTGTTTGATGATGATGAACCTTTTCCATCCTCTGAAGCGCATTTTAATGGTGGCAATAGGAGCTCAACTCTTCATGCTTCGGTCAGATAGCTGCAGCACCTTCTTGACAGTGTGCCAGATTTAATTTGTTACAGGCTAAATGGTAGAAGTCCCTGTATTTAGTAACTCTAACAGATAACAGATGATAGCTCTACAAAATGGTCTCTTCTCCTTAGGGTATTGGAAAGATTGAATTCAGCTTTGCGAAGTGGTACTCTCTTTCATCCCTCAGCTTCCTCTCAAAAACTCACTGGGAGGCTGGGGGAGATAACAGAATACCTTCATACAAATGGCATGAGGTCTTTGTGAGGAGCTTGTTTTCATCCAGATGTTCTGGAACACAGATGATGTCCTCTTTATGGATTCCAGAGACGAAATGCTGACAGAGTGCTACCATGGTCACTGTCCAAGCAAACCAGGAGCAGAAATAATTAACTTTGGACTTGGGGTATTCATCACCACATTAAGCTGAAGCCTCTGAATCTGTCAGACATCTAACTTAACTGAACACCTATTTCATTAGAGACACCTCTTGGATGTTGCATCCTGTAATCACCCTGCTCTTGAAAATCCTAAATATAAAGGGTATGTTTAAGGCTCCGTTACCACGATGGAGATTGTGCTAGTGCCCTGCTAATATTTAAGTCCAGCCTATAGCCCCATTATGTCCCCTGCCTGATCCTGCTACACGGAATTCCAATCAGGCTCTGTGTTCCTATCCAGTGTGGTTTCTTCTGGCATGTTACAGTTGGGTCAGTAGGATTCATTGCCAGAGTGAGGGGCAGTCCAGCCATAAGTCAGAACCCTCTTGTCCATGAAACAAACCCCCAAATTTTCTGTAGACTGACTTGCTAAGTAATTTGAAGGAAATCCTGTCCATTGGCAGTCTAATGTTAATCACTAACCTCCTGTGAAAAGCTTTCTCCTATTCTGGTGTGTTGGCTGGTCCTAGAGCAATCACAACTTTCTGTTGACCCTACGAAGAAACATTTGGCAGAATTTTCTACAGCCCATTTTCCTGCTTCAGTGCCATAAAACACATTTTGTGACTTCACAATTGCTAGGATCTCATTGACTAGTTTGTGAGCCACTCCTTTTTGCTTTGTTACTGCAAAGTGGGTTTTGTGTGTTTTCCTGGAGGAAAATGTCTGTTCTGATTTCCCAAGTCTAGGAAGATTGCCCCATGAAGCCATCCTGCAGTCCTTGTTCTGTCTGAGGAGTGTTTCACCCACACCTTCCATCCATATAGCAACTCATTACTAGTCCCTGGGAGTGGACAGTTATTTAAAGAATAATAATTATTTACATGTTGTAGTAAGTAATAGATTGTTCTTCAAGACGTATAGCCTATGCTCACCTTATCCTGCACTCTAATTCTTTGCCTCAACGGAGTTTTATATCTTACTGATTCCTTAATTCCTTATTGATAAAGAAATGAGGAGCTTCTTGTTCCTTCTCCAGTTGGGAGTTCAGAACAGGCAGACCCCAATGATCGCTGGCATCAAGTGTATCACCAGCAAAATCCACATGACAATAAAACTTAAAGAACTAGTTAAAGTCAAACAATGTTTCTTTAGCATTTAGTTTGTAGGTAAAAAGGGTCAAACGAGTCTAAAGAACTAGTTAAAGTCAAACAATGTTTCCTTAGCACTTAGTTTGTAGGTTAAAAAGGGTCAAACGAGTTGGCTCAGCGTTCTAGTTCTGTACACCAGTCTGCAGCCAGACTAGTACCTTTATCTGACAAAATGAGTCCCTGACTATGAATTGTGTGCTTTGTGGGGATTGTTTCGTCTAAAAATGGTCTCTTCCCCTTCCTGCCCTATTGTCTCAGATTTTGTACCTGCTTGTCTTCTTATTCTGTCCACTGTGCTTTGTCCTTGAAGGGTTTTTGTCTTTATTCATTTTGGTGTGTAGATGCTTCTGAACTTTTAAGTTTTGCATTTCTTTGTTCTACTTTACCTAATGTGTGTAACCTCCATGGGAGAGACATTGTTAGGCTGTAATGCTGTGAGCTTCGTGAACCTGATTTTATAAATGTACTCTTTGCCTTGTTGCAGTTCACCCTGAACTCTAATCAGCTGTTAGGCATTTTAAAGTCCCTGTACAGTGAGTATTTTGAAAACATCCATTTATTTGCCACTATGAGTGTTCCACGGCTCTACACACAGTGACAATGGAATTAATCCAGGAAAAGAAACGAGCTGAAAAAAGTCATTTAAGTACCCGTGCCAGCCTTGCTCCACTAGGCGGTTTGTTTACATTGATTTTATTAGGACACAAACAAAGAACTAAGGAAGAAAAGAATCTATTCTGGATTGTGCTGTTCACTCATCACAATATTCGGTATTTGAACAAAATCTCCCAGCCTCTCAACTAGATGAAATTGCATTTAATTTACTCTCATTATACACACATTTTGGTTATAGCACTCAAAATACTTAGTTCTCAAAGGCTTTCATTTCAATGAGAACAGAATGTGCTGGTTGGGAAAGAAAGCCTGGTGCAAACAAACCTGAATGCTGAAACCTGAAATTGAAAGTTGAGGGAGGTGGAGGAGTGACAGGGAAGGCAGTTGCACATGGCACACTCATAAGATGTTCCTTCATTTAATTTTTAATTTTGCATTGATACCAAAATCAAGCAATTTCATTGTTTTCAGAGTAGAAAAAATGAGCGATTCCTGCCTTCATCATGTTGAAATGTATGTTAACTGTGAATTCTCTTATTTCTATTTGAAGTACATCTTTGTTTTCCTAATACTCTAACTCCTGTGCATGTATTCATGTCCTTAAAAACCTGCATATAGGGTCTGTACATAACCATACATCTTGTGTAACTGTTTTGGGTATAGCTTGTCAGTGACAATTTTGATACTAATTGTGATACCAAGTCATTCTTTAGCTGCTTTATTTTATTTATTATTTCAGGGTGTTTTTTTAAAGTATGAATTTTTTCCCACTGAGTATATGTGCAGCTTATGGCCCTGATTCTGCATATGCTTATGTGGAAATATAATTTTATCTGTATGAGCTGTTCCACTTCTTGTAAAATAATTGTCACTTTCGTGTGTCTTTGTGATATAGAGGTTCTGCGGTTTGATTAGAAAGGCTAGGCTGGTCATGGGAAATTTTTAGATATATTAAGCCCTGGAATATTGGAGGAGAGTCATATTGGAGTAGAGGTTTAATTTCACTGACTGGGAATAAAGAATGCAGATTTAAGAAGGTCAAGCCAGTGATTCTTTTACAGCTGAGTGGAAACCACAGATTCTGAAGGCTGGATTAATGATTGAATGCTCTGTGGTTGTGCTTTGTAACTATTCAACTAAAAAAAGAAAAGATTACAGTAACATTGTGAATCCGAAAGCAATGTGAGATAATATAATGTTATTTTCCAAACATGGCTCAATTAAAATAAGAAAAGCATGATTGCACAAACCTGATGAGCTTGATATTTATATTACTTTGAGAAACTGCACACTGCTGTGTGCACTTTTGTACACTCAAGATATTACTTACTTTGGCTATTGGACAAAGGACAACATTTCTCTACTGTCTAAGGACAATCCTAGTGCCTGGTATATCCTCATGTACAGATACTCGCCGTACACCTTAAATCGTTGATGTCAGTGGATTGTGTAGAAGTTAAGGAGCCCTGTGCTCGTGATGAAGAAAAAAATATTCTAACAGTATAGGACTTCTGTAACTAATTGGAAGTATTTGTATAGCCCTAGCATTTTGCTATCATAGCTAGTATAATTGCAAGTGGTATCTGCACTGAATATTATATCAACATATTGGGAGAATTCACTGTTCACCCCTGCTCCTTGAAGAAAGCAGAAAAAGAGGTTCCTCTGGAAGATAATCCAGAACTAGAACCTGTCTTTGAGTTATGAGCAATCTGTGAAGCAACCTACCCCTCTCTGTTAACTGTACATGGAGCATCATGGGACAAGTCTCCCTTAGGGCAGAGCATTAATATCTTTATGGATAGACACCAGCTAAGAACTTGGTCCATAATACAAATCCTGCTTGAAAATGAAATCCTTTCCATTTTGACCAAGTAAAGGACAAAATTAGATATGTCATAATTTACTTGAGGGTCCATTAACACAAGACTGAATTTGAGCTTCAGAAAATGTGAGTATTGTGCCTATCAAAGATCGTGCATGGTGGTGTCTATTTGTGTCTTTTATTAAGATTTATTTAAACAACACAGCTCGACTGAAATGGAGGAATGGAATATCTCTTTAAGTGGTAGTCCTCATTTTTATAAATACTTTATCTAAACATAGACATATAAAAAAAATCTATGCCTAAAAATAAAGCATAAGAACTTTTGCTTGTTATCCTGTTTATTATTTTATAAACATCTTGCAGAAGTTTGAAAAACACTAGGACCAAAATTATTTGTATTCACTTGTTTGTTTGTTGATGCCTAAAGGTCTTTCCGTACTCACTTTTAGGTTTGTTTCCGCCATTATCATAATCACCCTCTTACGCAATTGATTTTCCTGCAGAATATTACCCAAGAATGCCGGAGTTCACCAAGGGCAGGGATTAAAAAAAAAGGAAAAAAAAGAAAAAGAGATACAGTGTTGTCAAAGAACAGCATTGCAAAGTTTCTGTTCTGATCTTAAGAACTTTTGCACCTGCGGCAGGTATAAAATTAGCAATTGGAAATTTGACTTCAAATTGACCGAATCCCTGGAAATGAACACGCTAGAGAGCAGTCTTTGTTTCCAAGGCAACAATCAGCTGTCTTCCTAGGGACAGGAAAGGTGCTTAAATAACAAGGTTGGCTTCAGAGAACATCGTACTAAATTTAAATTTTACATTCATTCAGAATATCTGGAACTATGAAATTTTCATAATGTGGAGTACAGCTCCAAATATATCTTTACTCAGTCATAAGAAGAACTCACTCCTACGAAATATATTTCCTCCCCAACACCATATTCTAAATATGGTACAATTCACGTTGCATTTGCAATTTCTCACTGGGACTATTATTGGAGAAAAGTGGTGATATCTATAGCTAATATTATGTAATACTTTGTGTTACATTAAACTACAGTATTAGACTGATAGCAGAAATTAGGCTTCGGAGGATGTGGTAAAAAAATAATCAGGTATTTTGGCAGATTTAATCACAGTTATATCTAATGAAGAGCTCTTAGCCCCCCAGGAAGACATGATCATGCTCCTGGAGAGCTTTTCCATACCTGTGTATTTTTGAGGAAGAAGCATGCTAGCAAGGCAACAATGACCTTATTTGGCAAAGCACTGAGAAGAGTTATCCCTCCATGTCAGAGTGGAGCGAGTGGATGAGATTTATAGAGATTATAAAACTTCTGAAAGTCAGAAGTTAGTTGCATGCAAAAGAACAGTAAGCCAAAGAGAATGATAATGAAGTCAAAGGGACAAACTAGAAAGATTATTTTAACGTTGACGTTTGTGGTGGATGATTTTTTAATGGAAGAGAGGGAGGAATGAGTGCAGGCAGAATGAAGACTCAGAAGAGATTCAATTGATGTGGAGACAGAGGAATTTGGTGTTGGGATAGGTTTTGCATTTGCTAACAGTTCTTTGCTCTCCAGTTACACATTTTATTTCATGAATGTGCAGATTAAAATTCTTAACACAGTTTGGAGATTTGTCTAGCTTGTTTGGGAAGTGAAGAGTAGATTTGGAAAATAACGATCCTGAGGCAGTTCTATTGGGGAGAAGCAATTTACTGAATAATGTAAGTACTTCTGCAAATCCTTGGAGACAGAATTCTCAAATTACAGTTTCTAATTTCAGGGAAATATACTAACTTGAAATTGTAACCTATTTAATTCTCTTTACATAGAAAAGATTTGTTTGCTTTGGAGGTTTATTAATCAGCAGATACACTTTTCTGAGAGCTATCATTATAATGGTTTTGAAAGCCTCCATTGTTTTCTAAAATATAGGTATTAAAACCCATGTAGCTTTCCTGTTGAGTCTAAATGGTGAAATGTACAAATCTGTTTCACCTCATTACTTTTTACAAGAGTCAAGAAGCACAAAAGTCTTCAACTGGAATAATCAGCCTAACTCCATTAGATTTGAGAGCCTCCTACTCTCAAGAGATCTAGCCCAGAGTTGGGTTTTTCTGGTGGTTTGATGCTTAAAATCCCTAATGCTTCGAAAGGCCCTCTAAAACTTAAACAGCATTAATTATCAATACCAGAACGGGGACTGAAGATTTTTTAATGATATAATGATTGTAAAGTAGGACTGAAGTGAGAAGTAGTAAATTGAAGGGAACTTGCCAAACCACATTTCTGCTCCTTTTGCTCTGGAGCGTTATTCAAGATTTTCAATTTTTATTCCCCCCAATAGTCCTAACTCAGTCTGTGATAAATTAGATGATGTTCAAGGAGTGAGATTGCTTTAAGTAAATTTATTTTTATTTTCTGTGTTTTGTGGCAAAGTGAATACTTTCTTCTGTGTTTAGAACCTATCCACTGTTCCTTCATTTACATGCTCTTTATTATTCAGGATACACAGTTCCTCCATACACAGTATAGAGCCCAATCTATACTTAAGCATTGTAAATTCAGAATTGTCTCATTTGCAAATAAATAGTAGTTCCACTTAAGTCTTGAATCTTCAAAATTGTAATTACACTCACTACTTTTTGTTTCTCTATTGCCTGCTTAATGTATTCTGAGTTGTGAAGAAGGTAGGGATTTTGCAGAAATAATGTATGATAATGTAATCAAAAGCTGAAAGTGGGATTTTCAGAAATGGTAGTGGATTAAGCATCTAATTTCCACTGTCTGTAACTACAAATTATGTGTTGCCTTTAGAAATTTTTGAAAAGTTCACCTTTCATTCATTTCAGTTGCCAAATACAAAACCGAATCAAAGCTATTTATAATCTTTAACCTCAAGTAACTCTTATCAGACTGGCTAAAACTAATTTGTAGGTTCGCACCCTCCATAACAAGCTGTGCAATCCAGGTTTTACTCACAACTGCAAAAACTGCAAAGCTATTCACTTAATACAGCACTGTGTATGAAGTACTGTGTCTTGAAGGTTGCTGGACTGAGGAGAAGACCTTGCAGTGGTCTCAGAAGAGACAACATGGGTTTCTGCTTTCCCAAAATGAGGGGACTAGCTCTTTTATGCTGCAGTTGTTTGTAAATGCGGTTGCAGTATAAATCTTCTTTTATTACAAATTTCTTCTGTTTTGTATGATGCTCAGTAAGATTGTTGCAATATAAGGAAATCGGTAAACAAAATACTAAATTACTTTTATCATGGGAGGCAACATTCCATTGTAATTTAGATTCTGATGAAGCAGCAAAATGCTTAATATGCTCTTCTAAAACATTTTCTAAAAGACACTTGTCTTCATTGAGCTGCCTGGTGCTCATCAGGTGCTGCATTTGAGGAAAAAAGTGGTTTGATACATGTAAGTAGGAAGATGCAAAATTATTTATTGAGGTGTGTCATAACTTGAATTTACTGTAAATTCAAAATAGCATGAAAGGCATAAAAAAGTTATAATGCTCAATTATACAGCAGTCATTCTGCAGTCTGTTTGTATACTATATTGTGTTTTCTTGTAGCATTTTTATGCTTTTACACGTTTCAGAAATTTCAAAGTTGTGTAGTAAAAAGGCTTGCAGTAGCTTCCAAATATAAATAAGCTTAAAAATAAATCCTGCAAAACTGCAGTGATCTATTTAATAAAGTACCCATTTTTGTAAACGCCCTGAAAGGAGTGGGTGAAAATAGTGTGACACATCATGTGGGCTTAATCTGTTTCGTATAAATTTGCTGTGAAAGCTCTAGTTCAATATAGATAATGTGCAATCTGTTCTAAACATCCAGTTGTACAATAAGGGTAATTTGTGGGAGACAGTTATGGATCTCAAGAGCCCTTTCATCATTTGGAGTATTGAATTAATCTCCTCCTAAATGCTCATTCAGAAAGTGCCAGAAGACTGCTCTGTTTGGTTGCCATGGCAGATATTATTCTCCTGGCTCCTTGGAGAGCTAAATTTCTATAGACTGTGAGTGTTTTCAAGTTTATCAAAGCAGTAAGCTGTAGTTACTCTGGTTTTTGTTGTTGTTGACAGTTTCCTTCTGTCATACACTCACATTAATTTTATTCTTTGAAAAATGCTCTAAAATGTCTTTACCTGCTTGCGCTCTCAAATAGAACTATAACTTCCATTTAGAGACAAAAAAAAAGGTGAAAAAGTATTTTGCATGTAGAGTCTTACAGTCTTTTCTAGATGAAAATAAAAAGAAATCAGAAAATTCAGTAGCTGTATGCTGAGAGACTAGTGAAAAAGGCAGAACTCTCCGATAAAGGCAGGTTGTAGGCAGGGAAGACTTTTCTCAGGTCTGTGCAGGGGCAGATACCATGAAGGAGATTGGACTGATTTCTTACACAATAAACTTTCCCATTTGCGTGTTCTCCATCTGCTTTTGAGTAGCAGAACTAATGAAGCCCCGATTTCCTCAGGATTTATGTTCTGTCTCTCCTGACCCTATATACAGCTGCGTGCACGTCCTGATGAAACACCTGCCAGCCGCTTGCTTGTCGGTGGAAGGAATTGAGACTTGAGTTGCAGTTGTGTTTTCATTGATTTGGTATTGGTTTGGATTTCCCTTCTTACCAAGCTAATCATTTTCATAAAATGAAGATACACTGAGTGTCCTTGAGACCTCTGCGAATTGATGACTTGTTGAAATTGGCTGGTAGCTGGAAAGTTACTCCATGGTCCCTTCCTCCATAGCCCCTGCCTTTAGACATCTGATTGAGGTGATTTTGAAGAAATGTACTGTTTCAGATTTTAGGACACAGATGTTGGCCACCACTGAATTTCAGAGACTAGCTTGAGCTGTAAAGACGAATTATTTGATAGTTATTTTTAGTGCTACATCCTGTCAGTTCAAGTGTAGGGTTTTATTTATTGCTTCATTGTCCACATGCCTATTACAATGGAGACACACATGGATTTTGAACGCTTGAGCTTGAGATTTTTATTTTATTGTGGTGTTTTGGTTACTCAAGATAATTATACTCAATTTAAGCCTGCCACTAGGGTAACTAACTGGATAACAAGTCATCAGAGCTTGCAATGAGGTACTTTGCTGCAGTTACCCAGGTACACACAAGAGTGTTCAAATTACAGTGTTAACCTCGCAGAAAATTCTGTGGGCCTGACGCCTGAAAAGTGACCCCCTTGTTTGGTGCTGCGTTACCAAACTCTTGCCTTTCAGAGACATCCAGAAGCAGAGCTGTTCTTGGCGCTCCTGTGTTAGCCCTGCAGCTGAAAGACTCTCAAATCTATCTCCTAATCAACTGTGAATATGTGGGAGGGTACTGCCTTGAATCAGTGACAATGTGAGTGATCGTATGGACAGGCATTGAAGGGAGAAAAGGAAGCTACCCATTAATAATTGGAGTTGTCAGAAGTGTTTTGTCGCTATGCAAATTTACCATTTACCTACTTCCCAGTCCTTTTTTAGTCTAGTGTGGGGGACAGAGCATATATAAACTCTTTGGATACTGGATAAGCAAAAAAGTATTCATGTTTTACTTCATTATGAAGATAAATCCACAGTGTGAAACTGCTGAAGGATAGCATGTGTTAGTCCTCCTGAAAGGTGACATTTGGTGTGTTACAAAAGGTGAAAATATTAAGAATAAACCTGAAGGGAAGGTAGATTACTTAGAGAATTGAGAAACTCTGAGTAGGATGATAGATCATAAAGCACTTAAAATGGGTGTATAAAATATGTTCACTACCATTGCATTTCCTCTTTAAATCAGATTTGTTTCTAGCACAGGATTGGGGAAAACGTCATTCTGGGCAGAACCTACATGTAGTTCAAGCTGCCAGAAAATGTGTTACAGACCATCTCATTGAAACAACAGCTGAACTATGAAATGATTGAATTGTGAAGTGATGAAACAAAGCAAAATTAATGTGAGAAGGTTACTGACACTCAGATGAGGAGTTTTTCAATATGTAAGCAAAATAGGGAGCACATTAAGTGGAGCAAATGAGCTCTGATGTGTTCAGTTCATCAAGGATTTTTATTTTTATTTAAACCTGAATTTCTGCAACAGTTGATATAGGAGCGTTGCCGGTTCTTTCTCTCATTCTCCTGTGGTGCATCATAAACACAGCATTTCTGCTGCATTTGAAGTCTCATACGCTTCTATGGAGAAGCGGCAAGACTTGACATTTGGGAAATCTGAGAGGTTTTGTGTTCAAAGAAAGATGGTTAGGGTCAAAGAGCATGTCAGTCTTTAATTAGTATGCAGCATCCTTTTCAGTTTGCATGGGGAATATTTTAGATTCTTATTCCCAAGTGTGTAGTTAATTCATTACATGCTATTCTGTAAAAACTGCAAGAAATGTGTATTTGCCAAGCTGAAAATAACAATTTTTTTTAAATATTTATATAGAGGAAGGGATGTTGTACGTTTAATATAAAGTACTAAAATGTGTTCTGAGGTAATACACAAAGTAGTCAACAGTGGAGTTCCCTTAACCATCTCTTCCTGAAACAAGTATTAAACTGAAGTGTCTCACATACATATTTTTGTCAGCTCAATATAATATTCAGCTATGAGCTTTTTGAAATCATGGGGGATATACTGTAGCTTTCTATAGACAGGCATATATACCTCACTGCCTATGTATCAGACTTGGTATTGCTGTGTTATGGAAGCACTATTGTGTTGATGCTCTGTGTTTGTTTAATAACAGACTGAAGTCTCCAATATTGAGGGAATTTTCATTAAAAAAAAATATTTCTGTATGTGTAAAGCATCTACCATTATATAACTAGCTGTATGCTTAAACAAAAGAGTAACTTTTCCTGTTATAGCATGTATTTGTATAGAGAGTATTTCCTGTACTCTCGGCATTGGTTCTCTCTGATGTGCGGTGGTAGGAATTACAAGTAAGATGGCATGCCATGATAGGGAGCTCATATGCAAAAGAGAACACTGTTTAGAGCAGGTCTGTTGGTGAGATAATGTCTTTTTGCTTCTGAGAAGCAGGCTGTCGGGAGGTTTCAATGGCACTGTTAGGCTCTGCATACCAAAGTGTGCTTTTTAAGATGTCAGCTTGTATAAAA